>NW_027512439.1:0-300000 GCF_048772815.1 Callospermophilus lateralis
CAGTGTATGGTTAGGGTCAATAACATATTTGACTTGTGTTAGGAATCATTCTGCTGGATGAATAATAGTATTGGGAACCTGCAAAATTTATAAGAATATATATTTGAAATATAAGTATGAAAACATAAATCTAGTTACGATTTGAAGCCAGAAAGGGCATTGGGCCCTTCTTTGGGATATTTAGCTTTGAATTACATTCTGCATTTTAGTCTCAGATAAATCTATACACAATGGAATAAAACCTTGCACCTCAGATGCCTGAATGTCGAAGAGAACATCCAGTCAAAAATGGATAGTCGGTAGGATTTGGAAGATAGTAGGTTTAGGAAGAAGAGTGAGTCTTCGAGTTGGACCAATAGTTTTTTAGCAATAGGGTTTCGTTTAGAGAGTGAATGTAAATGTCAGCACATGTGAAGAGTCAGTCACAATGATGAACTGGGGAAAATATTTAGGAAAGCAGGTCTCATTAGAGACGTTAGGAAATCAGACAAATTATAAAATGTGTGATAGGATTAGACATTTTCAACAGGGTTGAGGTTGAATATATAATCATAGGAAGAAACAAATATATAGTGCCCAACAATATTGACACTTGGGAGAATTAGGCATCCTGGACAAGGATGTTTTTAGTAATATATACTCACTTTCAATTTAGGGTTTGGTACAATCATAAGTGTGACCTTTGCATTTTTGTCCAGAATATTACTGTGATAAAATGTATATGTAGATCAGGTGACATGAGTATTTCTTCCACCATTATGAGAAGCAATATTTTTAAACCCATAAATTAGTATTGGGTATACAAATAGGTGTACCCTGTGTCAATGAATATAGAGATGATGCATGAATAGATCGTACTGTGAATAAATAATATAACTGGATCCAACTTTAGAAATTGGAGTTAGAATAAATTGATATCTAAAAATATACAGGAAATCTTATATTGATATTGGTATACATACATTCATTACAACCAATTATAAGTCTAATGGTAATATTAGGGTTACGGTTTATCATGAAGAGGGTGTGTGAGTTTTCCTTCAAAAGTGATTATGGAAATCGAAAATAATGTGTTTGTTAAGAAGTCTCATGAAACGACCAGTCGAAAAACCTGGAGGACTACATGTGTTCGGAAGCAGGAAGTGATTGAAAGTGAAACAAATGTCTTTAATTTTGAAATTTTGGGTGAAAAATTTATCCATGGATGTGCATAAACTGAAGAAATAGTACTGTACCAGTTTTAAATAAAAATGAACGTCAAAATACACATCTTGTCCTATAGGAATCTACTTGCATTGATGTTAAACTTGGTAAGTTACGGTAGAAATATTAGGATTTGTATGCACCTTTCACTGAAGTTTGTTTTCAGTACTAGGAAACAATTAAGTATTTCAGGTGGATGAATATTTCTGAGAATAATCTTGTGCAAAGTTGATTACAAATCCACATACATGAATATGAATGTATTTAGGGAGTGAATAATAAGACACATATTTCATATTGTGAAAAATCTGGAGAGTATATATATACAAAACACACACAGACATTATAAAGTGGCAATATATATGCCAATCGAAATTCATGGTGAAATATATATCATTCATAGATCCCGAAATATTAATTTTAATGAACATGGATTTATGAATAATGTTGTTCAACTAGGAAGGTCACCCATAGGTTGAATTTTAAGATCCAACAGCATTTAGCAGGAGTGATCTCTTCTCATAATTTGTATCTGCCAAGTCAGCCACCTCACAAGAATGTATATGTGATACCAGGTAGGATTCTATATGTGCATATAAAAATACATGTGCTGAATAGGCTACAGAGAAAGGGATACAGGAATTCACATATTCATTAACTTTAAAAACACATGGAGAACTATTTCAATTAAAAATTAACTAGATTTATAACACCTAACCTACATAATGCAAACGGCAAGTCCAACTATACACCATGCCTCTTCTGAACTGCTTGTATTTCTATTCTGTTTGAGTTATTTTTCTCCATCATATTAGGAATAGTAGTCAGAGTCTAGTAGGGTATAGTTTCGTGTCAGGGATTCAGTATTTTGAATGGAAAATTGGAAAATGAATCCAATGTGTATGCAAATATGTGCTACACAAAAATCTTCCCACTTTCATCCACAACAATGCCTTGACATTACCTTTGCCACAAGTAAGACAGAATTAGAGGAGAAGAGTTAGAAAATACGTGAATACATATCTGGAATGGAATACACTCAGGATTTCCCAACCTTGGAGGTGATAGAGCAGTTTCCATAAGTAAGGGACATGGTAAACACTCCACAAACATGGAGCTCTGCTGGCCTAAATACTTCTTGAGAAACTGCCTCTGAGGTTGGGCACTTGAAATATATGTTGTTGTCAGGAGCTTTAGCTTCCTTTATAGTGAGCCCATCAAAGCTGGGTCTGCATCTATGTGACCTGGAGGACATGGTTTCTTATTATCCAATGAACCTGAGGCAGCAGTGCTGAATTCTCTATTTGTAGGTAAACTGTGGCCACTGGGGGCTAAGTGTCACCCCGTGTGGACTGTGAAGCCATTTGGTCCTCTTCCACTTTCTGTTGTGGTTCTTGCTGCTACACTGGGACTTTGGTATTTGCTTCACGAAATACAACAATTTCAACTGGGACACAGTGCTGGAGAGAGTTCTGTCACTGTGGTGGGTCACGGTCTGCAGGAGAATGCACCAACCAGGCTTCTTTCCCACATAGCTTGCACCATTGACCATGTCAACCTGATTCTGAAAATTGCCCTGAAACCTCTCCATATATCAAAATGCCTTTACAAATAAGGGTCTGCTGGCTGCACCATGTCCTTCACAAGCCATTTGGTAGCCAATGGCCAAACCACATGGACCTACCACAGATGTTTTATCACACACCTGCACACCTGCCCACCGCTGCTCTAGGCCCACTACTCAGCAGGCTCCAACTTACTGGCATCTTTTTTCTACATTATTTTTATGAAACCCAGTCAATCAAGGCACCCTCTAGTATACTCATGATCAGCAACAGGACACCCAAAGATTCTCCAGTTCCACCTGGTCATGGGATTTTCAAAAATTTCATGGTTTTTATCTAGCCATTTTTCAAGGATGAAGTTGGAGGCACTGTGGGTTTCAAGAACCACTAAATGTTGAGGAAGCTCATTTCAATGAAACTCTGGAGAACTCTCATAGGCAAGGCTTCCCAAAGAGTGGCCAAAAGGTCAAATATAGCCAGGCCCATTGAGGTATACGTTTTGAGTTCCATGTGTGTTTTGACTCTCAACTATGGCTACCAAGTCTTTAAGAATAAAATCATGGGATATCTTGGCTGATATTCCAAGTGCTCTGTGGAAAGCCACCCTGGGCCTTGATCTCAGTTTATAAGAGCGACTCTCATGCGTGGCCTCCTAAAATTTCAACACAATTCATGCAATACTTCTCTGAGGTCAGTTCCAGAACTCAATCTCTAAGGGGATTCACACCAGACTTCAAGCCCAGGTGGACCCTGTCATCTCTTCCAACCGTCACACAAATGACCACAATTAATACCAAAACAATCCCACATTGCCCTCCTCTTCTTCCATAAAGGCACTCATCATAACATCTGGCTGGAGGTTTCCATGAGGGGCACAGCCCAAGACAGTGTCCAAAATAAGCTCCCTTGGCCCTCATTTGCCTAAAGTCAGGGTGGCTGGGACACCCTTCTTGTGCACCAGGAGTGATCTGTAAGGGTAAAAGAAATTGAAATTAAAGTGTAAAAGTTAAAGTGTAAAAGACCGGGTGTTGTAAAGTTTTTAAGCAGCAAGGCTTGAGTTAAAATGTAAAGGACCAGGTATTGTTAAGTTCCTATGCTACACGCAAAACCTGAAATTCCTGTAGCTTGTAGGACAATTCCCGGACTACCCAGTAAATATTCCCCCTGACCGCCTGGTTTTTTAATAACCTAGGACCCTGTGAGGCCTGGCACATAGGCATTGCAGGGCCTAAACCAATCATTTTGAATGTGTACCCCGCTTTAGAACTGACCTATCACTCCCGCCTTACATGTTCCCACCAATAAATGAACTAATCATGTTTAGGAATTGTTGTTTGATTTTCCCGTGGTGTATGATGATTTCTTAAAGGAGACTGTAATATATGTAAAGTCCCGCCCTGGCCAAAAAGTGTACTTAAGCATTGCTCAACCCCTGCTCGGGGCTCTGGGATGCTCTCCCATCTTGAGTGAGCACGTAGCCCCAGCATGCTGGATTGGATCCTCAATAAACGGCTTTTACTGTTGCATGAGCCGCAGTTTCTTGATGGTCTCTTCCTCCAACATTCGCCGGAACCTTACATTTGGTGCATTGGCCGGGAATCACGCAGCGCAGGACAAGGAGACCTCAACGAACCTTTCTGGGGGTAAGTAAGGCGCCTCTTTCCTTCAAAAATGATTATGGAAATCGAAAATAATGTGTTTGGAAAGAATCTCATGAAAAGAACAGTCAAGAAACATGGAGGAATACATATGTTCTGAAGCAAGAAGTAATTGAAAGTGAACCAAATGCCTGCAGATTTGTGAACTTGTGGATGAAAAGTTATATCCTATGATATCCATCAACTGAAGAAATAGTAATGTACCACTGTTGAATAAAAATGAACTTCAAAATACACATCATGTCCCATAGGATTATACTTGCATTAATGTTAAACTGGGTCAGTTACCATGCAAATATTAGGATTTGTAAGCACAATTCACCGAAGTTTGTTTTCAGTACTGGAAAATAAATATGTATTTTATGTGGATGAATTTTTCTGAGAATAATCTTGTGCAAATTTGATTACAAATCCACATACATGAATATGAATGTATTTAGGGAGTGAATAATAAGACACATATATTTAATATTGTGAAAAATCTGGAGAGTATATATATATAAATAAATAAATATATATATATATATATATATATATATATATATATATATATATATATATTTATAAAGATAAAAACACAGACATTAAAATGTAGCAATATATATGCCAATCAAAATTCATCATGAAATATATATCATCCTCATATCCAAAAATATTCTTTTTACTGAGCATGGATTTATGTATAATGTTGTTCATCTAGGAAATTCACCAATTTGTTGAATTTTCAGTTTCATCAGTATTTAGGGGGAGTGATCTCTTTTCACAATTTGTATCATCCAAAAACAGTGAGCTCACAAGAATGTATGTGTGATACCAGGTAGGATTCTAAACATGCATAATAAAATACATGAGATGAATAGGCTACAGAGAAAAGGAGACAGAAATTTACATATGTGTTAACTTTAAAAACTCATGGAGAAGTACTACAATGAAAAGTTGACTAGATTTATAACACATACACTTGATAAAGCAGAAGGCAAGTCCTAGTATACACCATGCCACCTATGAATGGCCTGTATTTCTATTCTGTTAGGTTTCTTTTTCTCCATCATATTAGGATTAGTAGTCAGAGTCTAGTAGGGTATGGGTTAGTGTCAGGGATTCAGTATTTCAAATGGAAAATAGGGAAATGAATCTAATGTGTATGCGAATATTTGTTAGACAAAAATCTTCCTACTGTCATCCAAAAAAATGCCTTGATAGTTCCTTCACCACAAGTAATACACAATTAGTGGAGAAGAGTTTGAAAATCTGTGAATATATATCTGGAAAAGAAAATGCTCAGGAGTTCACAACCTTGGAGGTGGTAGAGGAATTTCCAAAAGTAAGGTAAAGGGTAAACACTTCACAAACATGGAGCTCTGGTGGCCTAATTAATTTCTGAGAAACTGCCTCTGAGTTTGGGCCCTTGAAATGTTTGTTGTTGTCAGGAGCTTTCGCTTCCTTTGTAGTGAGACCATCAAAGCTGCGTCAGCATCTATGTGACCTGGATGACATGGTTCCTTATTTGCAATAGAACATGAGGCAGCAGTTCTGAATTCTCTCTTTGTAGGTAAACTGAGGCCACTGGGGTCTAAGTGTCTAACCATGTGGTCTGTGAAGCCATTTGGTCATACTTCACTTTTCATGGTGTTTCTTACTGCTGCACTGGGAGTTTGGTATTGGCTTCACAAAATACAAAAAGAAA
Organism: Callospermophilus lateralis; assembly: GCF_048772815.1. NCBI lineage: Eukaryota > Metazoa > Chordata > Mammalia > Rodentia > Sciuridae > Callospermophilus > Callospermophilus lateralis. Next base: position 6,114 of record NW_027512439.1, read on the forward strand.
AACTGGGACACAGTGCTATAGAGAGTACTCTCACGTGTAGTGGGTGAGGGTCTGCAGGAGAATGCACCAACCAGGCTTCTATCCCCAAAAGCTTGCACCCATGTCCATATCAACCTGATTCTGAATATTGCCCTGAAACCTCTCCATATAATAAGGTCCCTTAACTTGTATGGTTCTGCTGGCTGCACCATGTCAGTCACAAGGCATTTGGAAGCCAATGGCAGATCCACATGGCCCCACGACAGATGTATTATCATACACCTGCCCACCACTGCTCTAGGCCAACTAGTCAGCAGGCCTCAACATTCTGGCATCTCTGTTCTCACCGTTTTCATGAAACCCAGTCAATCAATGCAATGTCTGGTACACTCGTGATCAGCAATAGACATCCAAAGGTTCTGCAGTGCCACCTGTTCATAAGAATTTAAAAAATTTCAGGGTATTTATCTAGCCAATTTTCAAAGATAAATTTGGAGGCACTGTGGCATTCAATTCATTCGGGAACCATTAAATGGTGAGGAAGCTCATTTCAATTAAAGCTCGGGAGAACTCTCAGAGGCAAGGCTTCCCAAAGAGTGGCCAAAAGGTCACATTAAGCCAGGCCCATTGAGGTCTATAATTGAGGGCCATGTTTGTTTTGACTCTCAACTATGGCTTCCAAGTCTTTCTGAATAAAGTCATGTGATATCCTGGCTGAGATTCCCAGTGCTCTTTGAAAGCTATCCTGGGCCTAGATCTCAGTCTCCAAGGGCAACTCTCATGCGTGGCCTCCTAAAATCCCAACACAATTCATGCCAATACTTCTCTGAGATCTGTTCCAGAACTCAGTCTCTAAGGGGAATCACTCCAGAGTTAAAGCACAGGTGGACCCAGTCATCTCTTCCAACCACCACACAAATGACCACAATTAAACCAAAACACTCCCACATGGCCCTCATCTTCTTCAATTTAGAGACTCATCATAACCTCTGGCTGGAGGTTTCCATGAAGGGCGCAGCTTAAGACAGTGTCCAATATAAGCTCACATGCCTCTCATTTGCCTAAAGTCAGGGTTGCATGGAAACTCTTCCTGTGAAGCAGGAGTGATCAAATAGGCCTGCCAATAATACTGCTCTACTTCTCCAATTTGAGGCCTATTCTCTGTGGGGTATAGATTCTTTATGTGAATTGGGGTCATGAGAAAACTCAAGCAACTATGGGCTACCCTCTGCAGGGCTTTGAAGAATCCATTTGAGTGAGTCGAGGAGTTGGACCAAATGTTCTTTAGATATAGAGTTTTGATTAGAGAGTGAGTGTAAATGTCAGCATATGTGAACAGTCAGTCACAGTGATAAACTGGGGAAAATGTGTAGGAAAGCAGATATCAATAGAGGCATTAGGAAATAAGGCAAAGTACAAAGTGAGTGATAGGATAAGACATTTTTAACAGGGTTCAGTTTCAATATATAATCTTAGGAAGAAACAAATATGTAGTCACCAATAGGAATGATATTTGAGATCATTAGTTAATCAGGGCATGGATGTTGTTAGTAATACATGCTCACTTTCAATATAGGCTTTGATACAATCATAAGTGTGACCCTTGCATTTTGTTTCAGGAATATTACCGTGATGAAATGTATATGTATATCAGGTGACTACAGTATTTCTTCCACCATTTCTGAAAGCAATATTTTAAAGACTTAAAAATTAGTATTGGGGATACAAACAGGTATACCATCGGTCTACGAATATAGAGATGATGCCTTAATAGACCATACTGTGAATAAATAATATAACTGGTTCAAACGTTAAATAATGGATTGAATTGATATCTGAAAATATATAGGAAATCTTATATTGATATACATACATTCATTCCAACCAGTTATACATCTAATGGTAATATTAGCGTTATGGTTTATCATGAAGAGTGTGTGAGTTTGGCTTCAAAAGTGATTATGGAAATCAATAATACTGTGTTTGGAAAGAATCTCATGAAAAGAGCAGTCAAGAAACATGGAGGAATACATGTGTTCTGAAGTAGGAAGTGATTGAAAGTGAACCAAATGCCTATAAATTTGTGAAATTGTGGATGAAAGGATATATCCTATAATGTCCATAAACTGCAGAAATAGTAATGTACCAGTGTCTGAATAAAAATGAACTTCAAAATACACATCATGGTCCCATAGGTGTCTACTTACATTGATGTGAAACTGGTTCAGTCACTGTAGAAATATTACGAATTGTATACACCATTCACTTAATTTACTTTTCAGTACTAGGAAAAAATATGTATTTAGGGTGGATGAATATTTCTAAGAATAATTTTGTGAAAAGTTGATTATAAATCTACATACACACACATGAGTTTACTTAGGGAGTGTATAATAAGACACATATATTTCATATTTTGAAAATCTTAAGAGTAGATATCTATATCTATATAGATAGATAGATAAATAGATAGATACACACATACACAGACATTAAAATGTAGCAATATATATGCCATTCGAAATTCATCATGAAATATATATCATCCACGTATCCAAAAATATTCATTTTACTGAACATTTATTTATACATAATATTGTTCATCTAGGAAATTCACCCATAGGTGGAAATTCCAGTTCCATCTGTATTTAGAGGGAGCGATCTCTTCTCACAATTTGTATCTTCCAAAATAAGCGATCTCACAAGAATGTACATGTGATACCAGGTAGAATTCTAAAAATGCATAAAAAAATACATTTGATGAATAGGCTACAGAGAAATGGAGACAGAAATTTACATATGTGTTAACTTTAAAAACTCATGGAGAAGTATTACAATGAAAAGTTGACTAGATTTATAACACATACCATTGATAAAGCAGAAGGCAAGTCCAAGTATACACCATGCCTCCTATGAAAGGCCTGTATTTCTATTCTGTTAGGTTTCTTTTTCTCCATCATATTAGGTTTAGTAGTCAGAGTCTAGTAGGGTATGGGTTAGTGTCAGGGATTCAGTATTTCAAATGGAAAATAGGAAAATGAATCTAATATGTATGCAAATATGTGCTACACAGAAATCTTCCCACTCTCAGCCAGAACAATGCTTTGACATTACCTTCGCCCCAAATAAGACACAATTAGTGGAGAAGAGTTAGAAAATCTGTGAATACATATGTGGAAAGGAAAATGCTCAGAACTTCACAAACTTGTAGGAGGTAGAACAGTTTACAAAAAGGGAGAGGGTAAAGACTTCACAAACATGGAGCTCTGCTGGCCTAATGACTTTTTGAGAAACTGCCTCTGAGGTTGGGCAGTTGAAATATGTTTTTGTCAGGAGCTTTTGCTTCCTTTGTAGTGAGACCATCAATGCTGGGTCTCCATCTATGTGACCTGGATGACATGGTTCCTTATTTTCTAGTAGACATGAGGCAGCAGTGCTGAATTCTCTATTTGTAGGTAAACTTTGGCCACTGGGGTCTAAGTATCTAACCGTGTTGTCTGTAAAGCCATTTGTTCATGCTCCACTTTCGTGCTGTTTCTTACTGCTGCACTGTGAGTTTTGTATTGGCTTCACGAAATACAAGGAGCTCCACTGGAACACAGTGCTGGAGGATGTACTCTCATATGTGGTGGGTGAGGGTCTGCAGTAAAATGCACCAATGAGGCTTAAATCCCACATAGCTTTTCAACTCGACAATAGCCCCCTTATTCTGATCATTGGCAGGAATCCTCTCCATATAACAAGATTCCTTTACATAGAAGGGTCTGCTGGATGTACCATGTCAGTGACAAGTCATTTCTAAGCCAATGCCAGATCCACGTGGACCCACAACTGATGTTTTTTCACACACCTACACTCCACTGCTTTATGCCCACTAGTCTGCAGGCTCCAACTTACTAGCATCTATGTTCTACAGCATTTTCATGAAACACAGTCAATTAAGGCACTGTCTGGTACAATCATGATTAGCAACAGGACATCCAAATGTTCTCCAGTGCCACCTGGTCATGGTAATTTCCAAAAATTCATGGTATATATCTAGATATTTTTCAATAATGAAGTTGGAGGCACTGTGGGATTCAATTTATACAGGAACCAATAAATGGTTAGGAATCTCATTTCAATGAAAGCTCTGGTGAACTCTCACAGGCAAGGCTTCCCAAAGAGTGGGCAAAAGGTCTCATGAAGCCAGGCCCATTGAGGTCTACAATGTGAGTTGCATGTGTGTTTTGACTCTCAACTATGGCTGGAATCTTTCAGAATAAAATCTTGTGATATCCTGGCTTAGATTCCCAGTGCTCTGTGTAAAGTCACCCTGGGCCAAGATCTCAGATTCCAATGGTGAATCTCATGTGTGGCCTCCTGAAATCCCAACACAATTCATGGCAATACTTCTCTGAGGTCAGTTACACAACTCAGTCTCTAAGGGGAATCACAACAGAGTTCAAGCCCAGGTGGACCCAGGCATCTTTTCCAATTGCTACACAAATGATGACAATTAAAACCAAAACACTCTCACACGGCCCTCTTCATCGTTTATATAGACACTAATCATAACCTCTAGCTGGAGGTTTCCATGAGGGGCACAGCCCAAGACAGTGTCAAAAATAAACTCCCTTGCGCCTCATTTGCCTAAAGTCAGGGTGGCCTGGACAACGTTAGTGTGAAACAGAAGTGATCAAATAGGCCTGCCGTTAATACTACTCCACTTCTCAAATTTGAGGCATACTGACTGTGGGGTATAGATTTTTAGTGTGAATTGGAGTTATAAGAAAACCCAAGCACCTATTGTCTCCCCTCTGCAGCCCTTTGAAGAACTTATTTGACACAAATGATCCCTATTCTCACTTGATGGAGGTCAGGAATTTTACAGAGGAAGGCGAGAGGCATCATCCACAATCACTGATCTTTTTTCCATTTAGGTTTTGGATGCCCACATGGGATCTTTCTTTAGATTCATCAGGTGCTGAAAATCTAAACCACAGGCTCACACAGGGCCAAGAGGCTGATTCAGACACATCCATTTCCAAAGCTATGAAGCAAAGAGCCACAGGTGATGCCCATTCATTTCCATTTTAAAACTGTTTTCTTCAGGCTTCACAAAGGGGTGGCCTGAGGCAAAGACCTTTCTGACATTCAGAGCAACAGAACAATAGGTAATCAAAAGGCCCCAAGCAGGGTTTCTCCACGGAGACTTTCCTGGTTACTCTGATATATGAGTTTTCTGAGATGCTCGCCATTCCCTTCAGCTATCCAGTACATGGCCATGTCACAGAGCTTGGAGGTGGTACATATCTTGTACAAAAATACATGATACTAATCTTGAGAGTGGCCAGAATTCATGAAAAAATGGAAAATTAGGTAGATAGCCGGTGTTGCCCATGGATAAGGCAAGCCTCAGTCCATTCATTAATTGGAAAGGATGCATGCTGGGAAGCTTTCTACTAGACAGGACACAACCAATGAGCTATTTTTTTCTAATATCTACAAAGAAAAATACAGTGGGATACACAGACATAGAAACAGTCTCCTTGTCAAATGACTTACTGGAAACAGTCCACTCCAAACCAAACAAACCTCCTTTTTTACCTATTCTCAGAACATGAGAAAAAAACCACAAACACAAACCAACACCCACAAATGCAACTTTTTCCCACAAGTAGGTCTGTCACTATCTGGAGTGTCCTCTGACTGGTAGGCCATATGATGTTCCCCAGAAATGGCCTTTCTGTCTCACATCTGGTCTCCTTGGTCAACTCTGTGAAGTTGTCAGGAGGCAGTGGTGAGCCAATTCCTGTCCTCTCAGGAAAGACCCCTCTTCAGAGCTTTCTTGGTATTTGGCAACCCTTACATCAGTAGGTACCAAGAAAGACTGACTCTGTCCTTAGTGAATCCAAACAAGTGAGCCCACTGCAACTGGGACTGGGACTGGCTCTGGGTGCCTGGCTTCCTGGATCACAAAATTCAGAGAGTTCCATCACCAAGGAAATGAGGTGAGGTCACTACCTTCAGGAAATAAATGAGGTCCCTGTCTTGGCCACCACTTTGTCCTAACAGTTGCGTTTTAGTGTCTCCTGACATGGAGGCTGCCCTACTTCCTGTGATACATTCACATGTTAGAATGGTATAGAAACCATAGTCACCTGGGAACAGCTCTCCACAAAGGCCTGCTTTGGTCCATCTTCCCTGCATTAAAAATAGAGAGGATGACTCAGACACATCCTTTCATCCTGACCATGTTGTTTGCCATGGAATATGACTTTTGTTCTCTCAGGTCTTTCATAGCTGCCAACATCTTCTCCAGGGATTATTTCTGCATGGATTTTGAGGTACTCAGCAGGTGGAAGATCTCCTAACTTCCTGTATTGTAATATCAACTTTATCCCTCCTCTTCTGTAAAGTGAGATTGAGGGAACATTGTATGGTTAGTGTCAATAGCATGTTCCATTTGGCTTAGGAATCATTCTGCTGGATGAATAATGGTATTGGGAACCAGCGATATTTAAAAGAATATAGAGGTAAAAATATAAGTATGAAAACAGAAATCTAGGTAATATTTTAAGCCCAGAAGGATTTGGGCCCTTGATTGGGATCTTAGCTTGAGTAATGTTTTGCACCGAGGTCTCAGTTAAATTGATATACAATGGCATAAGACCCTGTACCTCAGATGATTGAATGTAGAAGAGAACATCCAGTGAAAAAGGGATAGTGTGTAGGATTAGAAAGATAGTCAGTAGGTTTAGAAGGAAGAGTGAGTCTAGGATTTGGACCAAAAGTTCTTTAGCAATAGGTTTCGGTTAGAGAGTGAATATTAATGGCACCATATGTGAAAAGTCGGGCACAATGATGAACTGGGAAAAAATATGTAGGAAAGCAGACATCAATAGAGACATTAGGAAATCAGGCAAAGTATAACGTGAGTGATAGGATTAGACATTTTCAACAGGGTTGAGGTTGAATACATAATCTTAAAAAGAAACAAAAATGTAGTCACCAATTGGATTGACATTTGAGAGCATTAGGCAAACTGGGCATGGATGTTTTTAGTAATCCATGTTCACATTCCATTGAGGCTTTATTGCAATCATAACGGTGACCTTTGCATTTTGTGTCCAGAATATTACTGTGATAATATGTATATGTAGATCAGGTGACATGAGTATTTCTTCCACCTTTTCTGGGAGCAATATTTTGAAAACATATGAATTAGTACTGGGGATACTAATAGGTTTAACCTGTGTTGATGAATATAGAGATGATGCATTAATAGACCATACTGTGAAAAAATTATATGACTGGTTCCAAATTTAAATAATGGATTGTTTTAATATCTGAAAATATAGAGGAAATCATATATTGATATACGTACATTAATTCCAACCAGTTATATATCTAATGGTATTATTAGGGTTACCGTTTATCATGAATAGTGTGTGAGTTTTGCTTCAAAAATGATTACTCAATCGAAAATAACGTGTTTAGAAAGAAGTCCAGTGAAAAGACCCGTCAAGAAACATGAAGGAATATATGTGTTCCGAAGGAGGAAGTGATTGAAAGTGAACCAAATATTTATAAATTTGTGAACTTGTGAATGAAAGGATATATTTTATGATGTCCATAAACTGAATAAATAATAACGTACCAAGTTTGAATAAAAATGAACTTTAACAAACACATCATATCAAATAGGAATGTATTTGCATTGATGTTAAACTTGGTCAGTTACTCTAGAAATATTAGGATTTGTAAGAACCCTTCCCTGAAGTTAGTTTTCAGTACTAGGAAACAAATATGTATGTCAGTGGATGTATATTTCTGAGAATAAACTTGTTAAAAGTTAATTATAAATCCACATATATGAATTTGAATGAATTCAGGCGGTGTATAAGAAGATATATATTTCATATTTTGGAAAATCTGGAGACTATATATATATATATATATATATATATATATAGACACACAAACACACACACATTATAATGTCACAATATATGTGTCAATCGAAATTCATCATGAAAAATAACTCTTCCGCATATCCCAAAATATTCATTTTACTGAACATGGATGTATGTAGAATGTTGTTCATCTAGGAAGCTCACCCATGGGTTGAATTTTCTGTACCAACAGCATTTAGGAAGAGTGATCTCTTCTCACAAATAGTATCTGCCAAGTCAGCCACCTCACAAGAATGTACGTGTGAAACCAGGTAAGATTCTATTTGTGCATATAAAAATACATGTGCTTAATAGGCTACAGAGAAAGGGAGACAGGAATTCATATATTTCTTAACTTTAAAAACACATGGAATAGTGTGTAGTGTCCCTCTTTATCCCTTTTGATTAACTTTGGCTTAAAAAAAAGAATTTTATTGAGAATTTTTGTATATATGTTTGTCAGGAATATTGCTCTGAAGTTTTCTTTCCTTGATGTGTCTTTGTCTGATTTTGGTATGTGAGTGATACTATCCTCATGAAATGAGTTTGGAGGAGTTCCATGCTTTTCTATTTTATGGAATAATTTGAGGAGTATTGTGATGAATGCTTCTTTGAAGGTCTTGTAGAACTTGACTGAGAATCTGTCTGTTCCTGGGCTTTGCTTGATTGGTAGGCTGTTGACAGCAACTTCTATTTCATTGCTTGAAATTGATTTGTTTAAATTGTTCATGTCCTACTAATTCAGTTTGGGTATATCTCTAAAATTTTATTGATGTCATCATGGTATTTTAATTTATTAGAGAATAAATTTTCAAATTAGTTTTTAATTATTCTCTGTATTTTAGTTGTGTACTCTGTAAAAGTTCTTTTACGATCCTTAATTTTAGTAATTTGAGGTTTTTTTTCTTCATTAGCTTGGTTAAGGATGTGTCAATTTTATTTAGTTTCGAAGATTAAATTTTGTTTTGTGTCAAAAAAAATAACATATGGAAAAGTATTTCAGCAAATTGAATAGATTTATAACTCCTACCTTATATCATGCAAAAGGCAAGTCCAACTATACACCATGTCCCTTCTGAAATGCTTGTATTTCTATTCTGTTTGGGATATTTTTCTCCATTATATTAGTATTAGTAGTCAGAGTCTAGCAGGGTATATGAATGTTTCTGAGAATAATCTTGAGAAAAGATGATTATAAATACACATTCATGAATATGAAAAATTTAGGAAGTGCAAAATAAGACAAAAATATTCCATATTTTCAAAAATTTGGAGAGTATATCTATATCTATCTATATCTATATCTATATCTATATCTATATCTATATCTATACACACACACACACACACACACACACACACACACAACACTCACAGACATTAAAAAGTACCAATATAAATGCCAATAGAAATTCATCAGTAAATATATATCATCCACAGATGCAAAAATATTTATTTTACTGAACATGAGTTTATGTATAATGTTGTTCTACTAGGACGCTCTCCTATAGGTTGAATTTTCATTTAAAACAGTTTTAGGAGGAGTGAACTCTTCTCACAATTTGTATCTGCCAAGACAGCCACCTCACAAAAATGTACGTGTGATACCTGGTAGGATTCTATATATGCATATAAATATACATATGTGAATAGGCTACAGAAAAGGGAAACAAGAATTCACATATTTGTTAAATTTAAAAACACATGGAGAATATTTCCATTAAAATTTGACTAGATTTATAACACCTACCTTATATAATGCAAATGTCAAGTCCAACTATACAACATGTCTCCTCTGAAGTGCTTGTATTTCTATTGTGTTGGGTTAATTTTTCCCATTATAATAGGATGAATAGTCTGAGTCTACTAGATATGGGTTAGTTTCAGGGATTCAGTATTTGAATGGAAAATTGGAAAATGAATCCAATGTGTATGTAAATATATGCTGCACAAATATCCTCCCGCTCTCATCCAGAACAATGCCTTGATATTACCTTCACCCCAAGTAGGACGCAATTAGAGGAGAAGAGTTACAAAATCAGTGAATACATATCTGGAATGGAAAATGCTCAGGAGTTCACAACCTTTGAGGTGGTAGAGGAGTTTCCAAAATTAAGGGACAGGGTAAACACTCCACAAACATGGAGCTCTGCTGGCCTAAAAACTTTTTGAGAAACTGCGTCTGAGCTTCCGCAATTGAAATATATGTTGTTTTCAGATGATTTGGCTTCCTTTGTAGTGAGACCATCAAAGCTGGGTCTGCATCTATGTGACCTGGAGGACATGGTTTCTTATTTTCCAATGAACAAGATGAAGCAGTGCTGAATCCTCTCTTTGTAGGTAATCTGAGGCCACTGGGGACTAAGTGTCTCCCCGTGTGGACTGTGAAGCCATTAGGTCCTCCACCACTTTTTGTGGTGTTTTTCATGCTGCATTGTGAGTTTGGTATTTGTTTCACGAAATACTAGGAGCTAAACTGAGACACAGTGCTGGAGGGAGTTGTGTCACGAGTGGTGGGTCAGGGTCTGCAAGAGAATGCACAAACTAGGCTTCTATCTCTCACAGCTTGCCCCATTGCCCCCTTGTCCATATCAACCTGATTCTTCATTTTCCTCTGAAAACTCTCCATATAACAAGATGCCTTTACATATAAGGGTCTGCTGGCTGCACCATGTCAGTTACAAGCCATTTGGAATCCAATGGTAGATCCACATGGCCCTACCACGGATGTTGTATCAAACACCTCCCCACCACTGCTCTAGACCCAGTACTCAACAGGCTCCAACTTACTGGCATCTCTGTTCTACATCATTTTCATGAAACTCAGTAAATCAAGGCACTGTCTGGTATACTCATGAACAGTAACAGGACATCCAATATTTCTCCAGTGCCACCTGGTCATCGGAATTTTAAAAATTTCATGGTATTTATCTATCCATTTCTCAAGCATGAAGTTGGAGGCACGGTGGATTTCAATTCATGCAGCAAACATTAAATGGTGAGGAAGCTCATTTCAATGAATTCTCTGGAGAACTCTCACAGGCAAGGCTTCCCAAAGAGTGGACAAAAGGTCACATTAGGCCAGGCCCATTGAGGTCTACAATGTGAGGTCCATGTGTGTTTTGACTCTCAACTATGGCTGCCATTTCTTTAACAATAAAATCATGTGATATCCTTGCTGAGTTTCCCAGGCCTCTGTGGAAATCCACCTGGGGCCTAGGTCTCAGTTTCCAAGAGCGACTTTCATGCTTGGCCTATTAAAATCCCAACAAAATTCATGACAATGTTTCTCTGAGTTCAGTTCCAAAACCCAGTCTCTAAGGGGTATCACACCAGAGTTCAAGCCTACGTGTACCCAGTCATTTTTTCCAATGCCACACAAATGACCAAAATAAAAACCAAAACACTCCCACATGGCCCTCATCTTATTCCATATAGGGAATCATCTTAACCTCTGGCTGGAGGTTTCCATGAGGGGCGCAGCCCAAGACAGTGTCCAAAATCAGCTCGTTTGCCCCTCATTTGCCTAACGTCAGGGTATCCTGGACACAGTTTCTGTGAACCAGGAGTGAACAAATAAGCCTGCCGTTAATACTTCTGTGTTCCTCCAATTTCAGGCCTACTGATTTTAGATATTGATTCTTTAGGTGATTTAGAGTCATGCGAAAACACAAGCACCTCTTCAGGGCTTTGAAGAACTCATTTGACCCAAAGAATCCCTATTGTCATTTGATGGAGTGCAGGAACCTAACAGAGGAAGGCAAGAGACTTCATCCACAATGAATGATATTTTTTGCCATTTTGGTTTTGGAAGCTCACATGGGATCATTCTTAAGATCCATCAGGTGCTGAGAATCTAAGTCACAGCCACACACAGGTCCAAGAGGCTGATAAAGACACATCCCTTTCGAAAGCAATTAAGCAAGAGCCACAGGTGAGGCCCATTCATTTCCATTTGAAAACTGTTTTCTTCAGGCTTCACAAAGGGGTGGCCTGAGCAAAGACCTTCCTGACATTCAGTGCAACACAACAATAAGTAAGCAAAAGGCCCAAAGCAGGGTTTCTGCACTGAGACTATCCTGGTCACACTGATATCTGAGTTTTCTGAGATGCTCGCCATTCTCTTCAGCTATCCAGTACATGGTCATGTCACAGAGCTTGGAGGTGGTACATATTTAGGACACAAATCCATGAGCCTATTCTGGAGAGTGGCCAGAATTCAGGAAGAAAACAACAACTTAGAAAGATAGCAGGTGTTGCACATCGATAAGACAAGCTGCAGTCCATTCATATATAGGGCAGGATGAATTATGGGAAGATTTATACTAGACAGGACACATCCATTAATGCATTCTCTTTTCTAATGTGTACAACAACAGACACAGTGGGATACACAGAAACAGAAACACTCGCCGTGTCAAATGACTTAATAGAAACTGTCCAGTCCAATCCAAACAAACCGCCTTTCCTATCTATTCTCAGAACATGAGACAAAACAACAAACCCACACCCACTCCCACAAAGGCACCTCCTTAACCCAAGTAGGTCTGTGACTATCCGGAGTGTCCTCTGACCAGTGGGCCATACAATGTTCCCCCGAAATGGCCTTTCTTCTCTCAGGTTGTGTTTCCTGGACCAACTCTGTGAAGATGTCAGGAAAAAGTGGTTATCCACTACCTGTTTTCTCAGAAATGGTCCACCTTCAGAGCTCTCCTGACATTTGGCCATTCTCACATCATTAGGTACCAAGAAAATTGACTCTGTCCTTGGGAAATCCAAACAAGTGAGCCCACTGGGACTGGGACTGGGACTGCATCTGGGTGCCTGGTTTCTTGGATACCAAGTTCAGAGAGTTCCATCACCAAGGAAATGAGGTATGTCACATTCTTTGGAACTGAATGAGGTCACTGCCTTGGCAACCACTTTGTCCTAACAGTTGCTTCCAAGGGTAACATAAGATGGAGGTTGCCCCTACTTCCTGTGACACTTTCATAAGGTAGAATGTATATCAACCATTGGCACCAGGGAACAACTCTCCACTAAGGCCTGGTTTGGTCCCTCTTCTCTACAATAAGAAGAGAGATGCAGATTCAGAAACATCCCTTCATTCTGACCAGGTTGTTTGCCATGGAAGATGACTTTTGCTCTCTCAGTTGCTTCATACCTGTGTACAACTTCTCCAGGTATCATTTTTGCATGGACATTTGAGGTTCTCATTAGGTGGAAGGTCCCCAACTTTCCTGTATTGTAAGAACCACTCTGTCCCTGCTCTTCTGTAAAATGATTGAGGGAACAGTGTATACTTGGGGTTAAAAACAGGTTTGATTTGGGTTACGAACGATTCTGTGCGATGAATAATGGGATTGGTAATCTGCAATATTTACAAGAATATAGAGGTGATATATAAGTATGAAAAGAGAAATCTAGGTATGATTTGAAGCCCAGAAGGTTTTGCCCTTGATTGGGATACTTAGCTTTGAATTATGTTCTGCAAAGATGTCTCAGATAATTTGATATACAATGGCATAGGACTTTGTACATTAGATGATTTAATTTAGAAGAGAACATCCAGTCAAAAGAGATATTCAGTATGATTAGGAAGATAGTCGGTAGGTTTAGGAAGAAGAGTGAGTATAGGATTTGGACCAAAAGTTCTTTAGCAATACACTTTTGGTTATAGAGTGAATGTAAATGTCAGCTCATATGAAGAGTCAGTCACTATGTTGAACTGGGGAAAATATGTAGAAAAGCAGATATCAATAGAAATATTACGAAATCAGGCAAATTATAAAGTGAGTGATAGAATTGGACATTTTCAACAGGGTTGGGTTTGAATATATAAATTAGGAAAAAACAAAAATGTAGTCACCAATAGGATTGACAATTGACAGCATTAGGCAACCTGGACACGGATGTTTTTAGAAATCCATGTTCACCTTCCATTTAGGATTTGGTACAATCATAAGTGTGACCTTTCCATTTTTGTCCAGAATATTACTGTGATAATGAGGTGACATGAGTATTTCTTTCACCATTTCTGGGAGCAATATATTGAAGATGTAAAATAAGAATCGGGGTACAAAGAGGTGTACCCTGTTTCTATGAACATAGAGAAAAAGCATGAATAGACCATAATGTGAATAAATAATATAACTTTATTGAACTTTAAATAATGAATAGAACTGATATCTGAAAAATTAAAGGAAATCGTATATTGATATACAATCATTCATTCCAACCAGTGATATATCTAATGGAAATATTAGTGTTTTGGTTTATCATGAAGAGTGTGTGAGGTTTGCTTAAAAATGATCATGGAAATTCAAAATAATGTGTATGGAAAGAAGTCTCATGAAAAGACCAGTCAAGAAACCCTGAGAATACATGTGTTCAGAAGCAAGAAGTGATTAAAGTTGAAACAAATGCCTATTAATTTGTGAACTTGTGGATGAAATGTATATCCTATGATGTGCAAAAACTGAAGAAACAATAATATACCAGTGTCGAATACAAATGAATGACAAATTACATATCATGTCCCATAGGAGTCTACTTGCATTGATGTTAGACTGGGTCAGTTACTGTAGAATAATTAGGATTTGTATGCACCATTCACTGAAGTTAGTTTTCAGTACTAGGAAACAAATATGTATTTCAGGTGGATGAATATTTCTGATTATAATCTTGTGAAAAGTGGATTATAAATCCACATACATGAACATGAATGAATTTAGAGAGTGTATATTAGACATATATATTTCATATTTTGAAAAATTTGGAGAGTATATCTATATCTATATCTACACACACACACACACACACACACACAAACACACACAACACTCACAGACATTAAAAAGTGCCAATATACATGCGAATCGAAATTCATCAGTAAATATATATCATCCACAGATGCAAACATATTTATTTTACTGAACATGAGTTTATGTATAATGTTGTTCTACTCGGACGCTCTCCTATAGGTTGAGTTTTCATTTCCAACAGCATTTAGGAGGAGTGAACTCTTCTCACAATTTGTATCTGCCAAGACAGCCACCTCACAAAAATGTACGTGTGATACCTGGTAGGATTCTATATATGCATATAAATATACTTGTGTGAATAGGCTACAGAAAAGGGAAACAAGCATTCACATATTTGTTAAGTTTAAAAACACATGGAGAATATTTCCATTAAAATTTGACTAGATTTATATCTCCTAACTAATATAATGCAAATGTCACGTCCAACTATACAACATGTCTCCTCTGAAGTGCTTGTATTTCTATTGTGTTGGGTTAATTTTCCCCATTATATTAGGATGAATAGTCGGAGTCTACTTGGTATGGGTCAGTGTCAGGGATTCAGTACTTCGAATGGAAAATTGGAAAATGAATCCAATGTGTATGTAAATATATGCTGCACAAATATCCTCCCGCTCTCATCCAGAAGAATGCCTTGACATTACCTTCACCCCAAGTAAGACACAATTAGAGGAGAAGAGTTACAAAATCAGTGAATACATATCTGGAATGTAAAATGCTCAGGAGCTCACAACCTTGGAGGTGGTAGAGGAGTTTCCAAAACTAAGGGACAGGGTAAACACTCCACAAACATGGAGCTCTGCTGGCCTAAAAACTTTTTGATAAACTGCCTCTGAGCTTCCGCACTTGAATTATATATTGTTTTCAAGAGATTTGGCTTCCTTTGTAGTGAGACCATCAAAGCTGGGTCTGCATCTATGTGACCTGGAGGACATGGTTATTTTCCAATGAACAAGATGAAGCAGTGCTGAATCCTCTCTTTGTAGGTAAACTGAGGCCACTGAAGACAAATTGTGTCCCCGTGTGGACACCGAAGCCATTTGGTCCTCCTCCACATTTTGTGGTTATTTTTCTGCTGCACTGTGAGTTTGGTATTTTTTTCCCGAAATACTAGGAGCTAAACTGGGACACAGTGCTGGAGGGAGTTCTGTCACGTGTGGTGGGTCAGGGTCTACAAGAGAATGCACCAACTAGGCTTCTATCTCTCACTTCTTGCCCCATTGCCCCCATGTCCATATCAACCTGATTCTTCATTTTCCTCTGAAAACTCTCCATATAACAAGATGCCTTTACATATAAGGGTCTGCTGGCTGCACCATGTCAGTTACAAGCCCTTTGGAATCCAATGGTAGATCCACATGGCCCTACCACGGATGTTTTATCAAACACCTCCCCACCACTGCTCTAGACCCACTACTCAGCAGGCTCCAACTTACTGGCATCTCTGTTCTACACCATTTTCATGAAACTCAGTAAGTCAAGGCACTGTCTGGTATACTCATAATCAGCAACAGGACATCCAATGTTTCTCCAGTGCCACCTGGTCATAGGAATTTCAAAAATTTCATGGTATTTATCTAGCCATTTTTCAAGCATGAAGTTGGAGGCAATGGGGGTTTCCATTCATTCAGCAAACATTAAATGGTGAGGAAGCTCATTTCAATGAAATCTCTGGAGAACTCTCACAGGCAAGGCTTCCCAAAGAGTGGAAAAAGGTCACATTAGGCCAGGCCCATTGAGGTCTACAATGTGAGGTCCATGTGTGTTTTGACTCTCAACTATGGCTGCCATTTCTTTAAGAATAAAATCATGTGATATCCTTGCTGAAATTCCCAGGCCTCTGTGGAAATCCACCCAGGGCCTAGGTCTCAGTTTCCAAGAGTGACTTTCATGCGTGGCCTCTTAAAATCCCAACAAAATTCATGGCAATGCTTCTCTGAGTTCAGTTCCAAAACCCAGTCTCTAAGGGGAATGACACCAGATTTCAAGCCCACGTAAACCCAGTCATTTTTTCCAATGCCACACAAATGACCAAAATTAAAACCAAAACACTCCCACATGGCCCTCATCTTATTCCATATTGTCAATCATCTTAACCTCTGGCTGGAGGTTTCCATGAGGGGCGCAGCCCTAGACAGTGTCCAAAATCAGCTCGTTTGCCCCTCATTTGCCTAAAGTCAGGGTAGCCTGGAAACCGTTTCTGTGAATGAGGAGTGAACAAATAAGCCTGCCGTTAATACTTCTGTGTTTCTCCAATTTGAGGCCTACTGAATTTAGGTATCGATTCTTTAGGTGATTTCGAGTCATGCAAAAACACAAGCACCTCTTCAGGGCTTTGAAGAACTCATTTGACCCAAAGAATCCCTATTCTCATTTGATGGAATGCAGGAACCTAACAGAGGAAAGCAAGAGACTTCATTCACAATGAATGATATTTTTTGCAATTTTGGGTTTGGAAGCTCACATGGGATCATTCTTAAGATCCATCAGGTGCTGAGAATCTAAGTCACAGCCACACACAAGTCCAAGAGTCTGATAAAGACACATCCCTTTACAAAGCAATTAAGCAAAGAGCCACAGGGGAGGCCCATTCATTTCCATTTGAAAACTGTTTTCTTCAGGCTTCACAAAGGGGTGGCCTGAGGCAAAGACCTTCCTGACATTCAGTGCAACACAACAATAAGTCAGCAAAAGGCCCAAAGCAGGGTTTCTGCACTGAGACTTTCCTGGTCACACTGATATCTGAGTTTTCTGAGATGCTCGCCATTCTCTTCAGCTATCCAGTACGTGGCCATGTCACAGAGCTTGGAGGTGGTACCATTTTGGACACAAATCCATGAGCCTATTCTGGAGAGTGGCCAGAATTCGGGAAGAAAACAACAACTTAGAATGATAGCAGTTGTTGCACATCAATAAGACAAGCAGCAGTCTATTTATATATTGGCAGGATGAATTATGGGAAGATTTATACTAGACAGGACACATCCATTAATGCATTCTCTTTTCTAATGTCTACAACAATGGACACAGTGGAATACACAGAAACAGAAACACTCGCCGTGTCAAATGACTTACTAGAAACTGTCCACTCCAAACCAAACAAACCTACTTTCCTATCTATTCTCAGAACATGAGACAAAACAACAAACCCACACGCACTCCCACAAAGGCACCTCCTTCCCCCAAGTAGGTCTGTGACTATCTGGGGTGTCCTCTGACTGGTGGGCCATACTATGTTTTCCCGAAATGTCCTGTCTTCTCTCCGATCTTGTTTCCTTGAACAACTCTGTGAAGAAGTCAGGAAAAAGTGGTTAGCCACTACCTGTTTTCTCAGGAAAGGTCCATCTTCAGAGCTCTCCTGGTATTTGGCCTTCCTCACATCATTAGGTACCAAGAAAACTGACTCTGTCCTTGGTAAATCCAAACAAGTGAGCCCACTGGGACTGGGACTGGGACTGCCTCTGGCTGCCTGGCTTCTTGGATACCAAGTTCAGAGAGTTCCATCACCAAGGAACTGAGGTATGTCACATTCTTTGGAACTGAATGAGGTCACTGCCTTGGCAACCACTTTGTCCAAACAGTTGCTTCCAAGGGTAACATAAGATGGAGTTTGCCCCTACTTCCTCTGACACTTTCATAAGGTAGAATGTATATCAACCATTGGCACCCTGGAACAGCTCTCCACCCAGGCCTGGTTTGGTCCATGTTCTCTACAATAAGAAGAGAGAGGCCGATTCAGACACATCCCTTCATCCTGACCAGGTTGTTTGCCATGGAAGATGACTTTTGCTCTCTCAGGTGCTTCATACCTGCTTACAACTTCTCCAGGTATGATTTGTGCATGGACATTTGAGGTTCTCTTAATGTGGAAGGTCCCCAACTCTCCTGTATTGTAAGAACCACTCTGTCCCTGCTCTTCTGTAAAATGATTGAGGGAACAGTGTATACTGGGGGTAAAAACAGGTTTGATTTTGGTTATGTATGACTCTGTGCGATGAATAATGGTATTGGGAACCTGAAATATTTACAAGAATATTGAGGTGAAATATAAGTATGAAAACAGAAATCTAGGTATGATTTGAAGCCCAGAAGGGTTCTGCCCTTGATTGGGATACTGAACTTTGAATTATGTTCTGCAAATTTGTCTCAGATAATTTGATATACTATGGCATAGGACCTTGTACATTGGATGATTGAATTTAGAAGAGAACATCTAGTCAAAAAGGGATATTCAGTAGGATTAGGAAGATAGTCAGTAGGTTTCGGAAGAAGAGTGAGTATAGGATTTGGACCAAAAGTTCTTTAGCAATAGACTTTCAGTTATAGAGTGAAAGTATATTTCAGCACATATTAAGAGTCAGTCACTATGTTGAACTGGGGAAAATATGTAGAAGAGCAGATATCAATAGAAACATTACGAAATCAGGCAAAGTATAAAGTGAGTGATAGAATTAGACATTTTCAACAGGGTTGAGTTTGAATATATAAACTAGGAAAAAACAAAAATGTAGTCACCAATAGGATTGACAATTTACAGCATTAGGCAACCTGGAAATGGATGTTTTTAGAAATCCATGTTCACTTTCCATTTAGGCTTTGGTACAATCATAAGTGTGACCTATCCATTTTTTGTCCAGAATATTACTGTGATAATGAGGTGACATGAGTAATTCTTTCACCATTTCTGGGAGCAATATATTGAAGATGTAAAATAGAATCGGGGGTAGAAAGAGGTGTACCCTGTTTTTATGAACATAGAGAAAAAGCATGAATAGACCATACTGTGAATAAATAATATAACTTTTTTGAACTTTAAATAATGAATTGAACTGATATCTGAAAAATTAAAGGAAGTCGTATATTGATATACAATCATTCATTCCAACCAGTTATATATCTAATGGAAATATTAATGTTTTGGTTTATCATAAAGAGTGTGTGAGTTTTGCTTCAAAATGATTATGGAAATTCAAAATAATGTGTTTGGAAAGAAGTCTCATGAAAAGACCATTCAAGAAACCCTGACAATACATGTGTTCTGAAGCAAGAAGTGATTAAAGTTGAAACAAATGCCTATTAATTTGTGAACTTGTGGATGAAATGTATATCCTATGATGTGCAAAAACTGAGGAAACAATAATGTAGCAGTGTCGAATACAAATGAATGACAAATTACATATCATGTCCCATAGGAGTCTACTTGCATTGATGTTAGACTGGGTCAGTTACTGTAGAATAATTAGGATTTGTATGCACCATTCACTGAAGTTAGTTTTCAGTACTAGGAAACAAATATGTATTTCAAGTGGATGAATATTTATGATTATAATCTTGTGAAAAGTTGATTACATATCCACATACATGAACATGAATGAATTTAGAGAGTGTATATTAGACACATATATTCCATATTTTGAAAAATTTGGAGAGTATATCTATATCTTTATCTACATCTATATATACATCTATATCTATCTATCTATCTATCTATCTATCTATATATCTATCTATATATATATATATATACACACACACACACACGCACACACACACACACACACACACAACACTCACAGACATTAAAAAGTACCAATATAAATGCCAATCGAAATTCATCAGTAAATATATATCATCCACAGATGCAAACATATTTATTTTACTGAACATGAGTTTATGTATAATGTTGTTGTACTAGGACGCTCTCCTATAGGTTGAATTTTCATTTCCAACAGCATTTAGGAGGAGTGAACTCTTCTCACAATTTGTATCTGCCAAGACAGCCACCTCACAAAAATGTACATGTGATACCTGGTAGGATTCTATATATGCATATAAATATACATGTGTGAATAGGCTACAGAAAAGGGAAACAAGAATTCACATATTTGTTAAGTTTAAAAACACATGGAGAATATTTCAATTAAAATTTGACTAGATTTATAACTCCTACCTTATATAATACAAATGTCAAGTCCACCTATACAACATGTCTCCTCTGAAGTGCTTGTATTTCTATTGTGTTGGGTTAATTTTCCCCATTATATTAGGATGAACTGTCTAAGTCTACCAGGTATGGGTTAATGTCAGGGATTCAGTACTTCGAATGGAAAATTTGAAAATGAATCCAATGCGTATGTAAATATATGCTGCACAATTTCCTCCCGCTCTCATCCAGAAGAATGCCTTGACATCACCTTCACCCCAAGTAAGACACAATTAGAGGAGAGGAGTTACAAAATCAGTGAATACATATCTGGAATGGAAAATGCTCAGCAGTTCACAACCTTGGAGGTGGTAGAAAAGTTTCCAAAACTAAGGGACAGGGTAAACACTCCACAAACATGGAGCTCTGCTGGCCTAAAAACTTTTTGAGAAACTCCTCTGAGATTCCGCACTTGAAATATATGTTGTTTTCAGGAGATTTGGCTTCCTTTGTAGTGAGATTATGAGAGCTGGGTCTGCATCTATGTGACCTGGAGGATATGGTTTCTTATTTTCCAAAGAACTAGATGAAGCAGTGCTGAATCCTCTCTTTGTAGGTTAACTGATGCCACTGGAGACTAAGTGTCTCCCCGTGTGGACTGTGAAGCCATTTGGTCCTCCTCCACTTTTTGTGGTGTTTTTCCTGCTGCACTGTGAGTTTGGTATTTGTTTCACGAAATACTAGGAGCTAAACTGGGATACAGTGCTGGAGGGAGTTGTGTCACGTGTGGTTGGTCAGGGTCTGCAAGGGAATGCACCAACTAGGCTTCTATCTCTCACAGCTTGGCCCATTGCCCCCTTGTCCATATCAACCTGATTCTTCATTTTCCTCTGAAGACTCTCCATATAACAAGATGCCTTTACATATAAGGGTCTGCTGCCTGCACCATGTCAGTTACAAGCCCTTTGGAATCCAATGGTAGATCCACATGGCCCTACCACGGATGTTTTATCAAACACCTCCCCACCACTGCTCTAGACCCACTACTCAGCAGGCTCCAACTTACTGGCATCTCTGTTCTACACCATTTTCATGAAACTCAGTAAATCAAGGCACTGTCTGGTATACTCATAATCAGCAACAGGACATCCAATGTTTCTCCAGTGCCACCTGGTCATAGGAATTTCAAAAATTTCATGGTATTTATCTAGCCATTTTTCAAGCATGAAGTTGGAGGCACTGTGGGTTTCAATTCATGCAGCAAACATTAAATGGTGAGGAAGCTCATTTCAATGAAATCTCTGGAGATCTCTAAAAGGCAAGGCTTCCCAAAGAGTGGACAAAAGGTCACATTAGGCCAGGCCCATTGAGGTCTACAATGTGAGGTCCAAGTGTGTTTTGACTCTCAAATATGGCTGCCATGTCTTTAAGAATAAAATCATTTGATATCCTTGCTGAGTTTCCCAGGCCTCTGTGGAAATCCACCCGGGGCCTAGGTCTCAGTTTCCAAGAGCGACTTTCATGCGTGGCCTCTTAAAATCCCAACAAAATTCATGGCAATGCTTCTCTGAGTTCAGTTCCAAAACCCAGTCTCTAAGGGGAATCACACCAGAGTTCAAGCCCACGTGGACACAGTCATTTCTTCCAACTGTCACACAAATGACCAAAATTAAAACCGAAACACTCCCACATGGCCCTTATTCCATATAGTAACTCATCTTAACCTCTGGCTGGAGGTTTCCATGAGGGGCGCAGCCCAAGACAGTGTCCAAAATCAGCTCGTTTGCCCCTCATTTGCCTAAAGTCAGGGTGGCCTGGACACCGTTTCTGTGAACCAGGAATGATCAAAGAAGCTTGCCGTTAATTCTTCTGTGTTTCTCCAATTTGAGGCCTACTGATTTCAGGAATACATTCTTTATGTGATTTAAAGTTATTCGAAAACCCAAGCACCTCTGCAGAGATTTGAAGAACTCATTTGACCCAAAGAATCCCTATTCTCACTTATGGAGTTCAGGATTTTAACAGAGGAAGGCAAGAGAATTCATCCACAATGAAAGATTTTTTGCCCTTATGGTTTTGGATGCACGCAGGGGATCATTTTTAGATTCATCAGGTGCTGAGAATCTAAGTCACAGCCACACACATGGCCAAGAGGCTGAATCAGACACATCCTTTCCCAAAGCAATGAAGCCAGAAGCCACAGGTGATGCCCATTCATTTCCATTTGAAAACTGTTTTCTTCAGGCTTCACAAAGAGGTGGCCTGAGGCAAAGACCTTCCTGACATTCAGTGCAACACAACAATAAGTCAGCAAAAGGCCCAAAGCAGGGTTTCTGCACTGAGACTTTCCTGGTCACACTGATATCTGAGTTTTCTGAGATGCTCGCCATTCTCTTCAGCTATCCAGTACATGGCCATGTCACAGAGCTTGGAG
Organism: Callospermophilus lateralis; assembly: GCF_048772815.1. Lineage (NCBI taxonomy): Eukaryota > Metazoa > Chordata > Mammalia > Rodentia > Sciuridae > Callospermophilus > Callospermophilus lateralis. The sequence goes on from NW_027512439.1 coordinate 29,211, forward strand.
GTGGTACATATTTTGGACACAAAACCATGAGCCTATTCTGGAGAGTGGCTAGAATTCAGGAAGAAAACAGCAACGTAGAAAGATAGCAGGTGTTGCACATCGATAAGACAAGCTGCAGTCCATTCATATATTGGGCAGGATGAATTATGGGAAGATTTATACTAGACAGGACACCTCCATTAATGCATTCTCTTTTTAATGTCTACAACAACGGACACATTGGGATACACCGAAACAGAAACACTCGCCTGATCAAACAACTTACTAGAAACTGTCCACTCCAAACCAAACAAACAGCCTTTCCTACCTATTCTCAGAACATGAGACAAAACAACAAACCCACACCCACTCCCACGAAGGCACCTCCTTCCCCCAAGTAGGTCTGTGACTATCCGGAGTTTCCTCTGACTGGGGGCCATACTATGTTCCCCCGAAATGTCCTGTCTTCTCTCAGATCTTGTTTCCTTGTTCAACTCTTTGTAGTTTTCAGGAAAAAGTGGTGAGCCACTACCTGCTTTCTCAGGAAAGGTCCATCTTCAGAGTTCTCTTGGCATTCGGCCATCCTCACATCAGTAGGTACCAAGAAAACTGACTCTGTCCTTGGTAAATCCAAACAAGTGAGCCCACTGGGACTGGGACTGGGACTGCCTCTGGGTGCCTGGCTTCTTGGATACAAATTTCAGAGAGTTCCATCACCAAGGAAATGAGGTATGTCACTTTCTTTGGAACTGAATGAGTCACTTCCTTGGCAACCACATTGTCCTAACTGTTGCTTCCAAGGGTCCCATGAGATGGAGGCTTCCCCTACTTCCTGTGACACTTTCACAAGGGAGAATGGTATATAAACCATAGGCACCCAGGAACAGCTCTCCACACAGGCCTGGTTTGGTCCATCTTCTCTACAATAAGAAGAGAGAGGCTGATTCAGACACATCCCTTCTTTCTGACCAAGATATTTGCCATGGAAGATGACTTTTGCTCTCTCAGGTCCTTCATACCTGCCTACAACTTCTCCAGGTATCATTTCTGCATGGACCTTTGAGGTTCTCATCAGGTGGAATATCCCCAACTTTCCTGTATTGTAAGAACCACTCTGTCCCTGCTCTTCTGTAAGATGATTGAGGGACCAGTGTATAATTGGGGTTAAAAACAGGTTTGATATGGGTTACGAATGATTCTGTGCGATGAATAATGGTATTGGGAACCTGCAATGCTTACAAAATATAGATGTGAAATATAAGTATGAAAACAGAAATCTAGGTATGATTTGAAGCCCATAAGGGTTCTGCCCTTGATTGGGATACTTAGCTTTGAATTATGTTCTGCAAAGTTGTCTCAGATAATTCGATATACAATGGCATAGGACCTTGTAAATTGGATGATTGAATTTAAAAGAGAGCACCCAGTCAAAAAGGGATATTCAGTAGGATTAGGAAGATAGTCGGTAGGTTTAGGAAGAAGAGTGAGTATAGGATTTGGACCAAAAGTTCTTTAGCAATAGATTTTCGGTTATAGAGTGAATGTAAATGTCAGCACATATGAAGAGTCAGTCACTATGTTGAACTGGGGAAAATATGTAGAAAAGTAGAGATGAATAGAAACATTACGAAATCAGGCAAAGTATAAAGTGAGTGATAGAATTAGACATTTTCAACAGGATTGAGTTTGAATATATAAATTAGGAAAAAACAAAAATGTAGTCACCAATAGGATTGACAATTGACAGCATTAGGCAACCTGGACATGGATGTTTTTAGAAATCCATGTTCACTTTCCATTTAGGATTTGGTACAATCATAAGTGTGATCTTTCCATTTTTTGTCCAGAATATTACTGTGATAATGAGGTGACATGAGTATTTCTTTCACCATTTCTGGGAGCAATATATTGAAGATGTAAAATCAGAATCGGGGGTACAAAGAGGTGTACCCTGTTTATATGAACATAGAGAAAAAGCATGAATAGACCATACTGTGAATAAATAATATAACTTTTTTGAACTTTAAATAATGAATTGAACTGATATCTGAAAAATTAAAGGAAATCGTATATTGATATACAATCATTCATTCCAACCAGTTATATATCTAAACGAAATATTAGTGTTTTGGTTTATCATGAAGAGTGTGTGAGTTTTGCTTCAAAATGACTATGGAAATTCAAAATAATGTGTTTGGAAAGAAGTCTCATGAAAAGACCATTCAAGAAACCCTGACAATACATGTGTTCTGAAGCAAGAAGTGATTAAAGTTGAAACAAATGCCTATTAATTTGTGAACTTGTGGATGAAATGTATATCCTATGATTTGCAAAAACTGAAGAAACAATAATGTACCAGTGTCAAATACAAATGAATGACAAATTACATATCATGTCCCATAGGAGTCTACTTGCATTGATGTTATACTGGGTCGGTTACTGTAGAATAATTAGGATATATATGCACCATTCACTGAAGTTAGTTTTCAGTACTAGGAAACAAATATATATTTCAGGTGGATGAATATTTCTGATTATTATCTTGTGAAAAGTTGATTATAAATCCACATACATGAACATGAATGAATTTAGAGAGTGTATATTATACATATATATTTCATATTTTGAAAAATTTGGGGAGTATATCTATATCTATATCTATATCCACACACACACACACACACACACACACAACACTCACAGACATTAAAAAATACCATAATAAATGCCAATCGAAATTGATCAGTAAATATATATGATCCACAGATGCAAAAATATTTATTTTGCTGAACATGAGTTTATGTATAATGTTGTTTTACTAGGACGCTCTCCTATAGGTTGAATTTTCATTTCCAACAGCATTTAGGAGGAGTGAACTCTTCTCACAATTTGTATCTGCCAAGACAGCCACCTCACAAAAATGTACGTGTGATACCTGCTAGGATTCTATATATGCATATATATATACATGTGTGAATAGGCTAAAGAAAAGGGAAACAAGAATTCACATATTTGTTAAGTTTAAAAACACATGGAGAATATGTCCATTAAAATTTGAATACATTTATAACTCCTACCTTATATAATGCAAATGTCAAGTCCAACTATACAACATGTCTCCTCTGAAGTGCTTGTATTTCTATTGTGTTGGGTTAATTTTCCCCATTATATTAGGATGAATAGTCTGAGTCTACTAGGTATGGCTTAGTGTCAGGAATTCAGCATTTCGAATGGAAAATTGGAAAATGAATCCAATGTGTATGTAAATATATGCTGCACAAATATCCTCCCGCTCTCATCCAGAACAATGCCTTGACATTACCTTCACCCCAAGTAAGACACAATTAGAGGAGAAGAGTTACAAAATCAGTGAATACATATCTGGAATGTAAAATGCTCAGGAGCTCACAACCTTGGAGGTGGTAGAGGAGTTTCCAAAACTAAGGGACAGGGTAAACACTCCACAAACATGGAGCTCTGCTGGCCTAAAAACTTTTTGAGAAACTGCCTCTGAGCTTCTGTACTTGAAATATATGTTGTTTTCATGAGATTTGGCTTCCTTTGTAGTGAGACCATCAAAGCTGGGTCTGCATCTATGTGACCTGGAGGACATGGTTTCTTATTTTCCAATGAACAAGATGAAGCAGTGCTGAATCCTCTCTTTGTAGGTAAACTGAGACCACAGGGTACTAAGTGTCTCCCCGTGTGGACACTGAAGCCATTTGGTCCTCCTCCACTTTTTGTGGTGTTTTTGCTGCTGCACTGTGAGTTTGGTATTTTTTTCACGAAATACTAGGAACTAAACTGGGACACAGTGCTGGAATGAGTTCTGTCACGTGTGGTTGGTCAGGGTCTGCAAGAGAATGCACCAACTAGGCTTCTATCTCTCACAGCTTGCCCAATTGACTCCATGTCCATATCAACCTGATTCTTAATTTTCCTCTGAAAACTCTCCATATAACAAGATGCCTTTACATATAAGGGTCTGCTGGCTGCACCATATCAGTTACAAGCCATTTGGAATCCAATGGTAGATCCGCATGGCACTACCATGGATGTTTTATCAAACACCTCTCCACCACTGCTCTAGACCCACTACTCAGCAGACTCCAACTTACTGGCATCTCTGTTCTACACCATTTTTATGAAACTCAGTAAATCAAGGCACTGTCTGGTATACTCATGATCGGCAACAGGATATCCAATGTTTCTCCAGTGCCACCTGGTCATTGGAATTTCAAAAATTTCATGGTATTTATTTAGCCATTTTTCAAGCATGAAGTTGGAGGCACTGTGGGTTTCAATTCATTCAGCAAACATTAAATGGTGAGGAAGCTCATTTCAATGAAATCTCTGGAGAACCCTCACAGGCAAGGCTTCCCAAAGAGTGAACAAAAGGTCACATTAGGCCAGGCCCATTGAGGTCTACAATGTGAGGTCCATGTGTGTTTTGACTCTAAACTATGGCTGCCATTTCTTTAAGAATTATATCATGTGATATCCTTGCTGAGATTCCCAGGCCTCTGTGGAAATCCACCGGGGCCTAGGTCTCAGTTTCCAAGAGCGACTTTCATGCGTGGCCTCTTAAAATCCCAACAAAATTCATGCCAATGCTTCTCTGAGTTCAGTTTCAAATCCCAGTCTCTAAGGGGAATCACACCAGAGTTCAAGCCCACGTGGACCCAGTCATTTTTTCCAATGCCACACAAATGATCAAAATTAAAATCAAAACACTCCCACATGGCCCTAATCTTATTCCATATAGTCAATCATCTTAACCTCTGGGTGGAGGTTTCCATGAGGGGCGCAGCCCAAGACAGTGTCCAAAATCAGCTCGTTTGCCCCTCATTTTCCTAAAGTCAGGGTAGCCTGGACACTGTTTCTGTGAACCAGGATTGAACAAATAAGCCTGCCGTTAATACTTCTGTGTTTCTCCAATTTGATGCCTACTGATTTTAGGTATCGATTCTTTAGGTGATTTCGAGTCATGCGAAAACACAAGCATCTCTGCAGGGCTTTGAAGAACTCATTTGACCCAAAGAATCCCTATTCTCATTTGATGGAGTGCAGGAACCTAACAGAGGAAGGAAAGAGACTTCATCCACAATGAATGATATTTTTGCCATTTTGGTTTGGAAGCTCACATGGGATCATTCTTAAGATCCATCAGGTTCTGTGAATCTAAGTCACAGCCACACACATGTCCAAGAGGCTGATAAAGACACATCCCTTTCCAAAGCAATTAAGCAAAGAGCCACAGGTGAAGCCCATTCATTTCCATTTGAAAACTGTTTTCTTCAGGCTTCACAAAGGAGTGGCCTGAGGCAAAGACCTTCCTGACATTGAGTGCAACACAACAATAAGTAAGCAAAAGGCCCAAAGCAGGGTTTCTGCACTGAGACTTTCCTGGTCACGCTGATATCTGAGTTGTCTGAGATTCTCGCCATTCTCTTCAGCTATCCAGTACATGGCCATGTCACAGAGCTTGGAGGTGGTACATATTTTGGACACAAATCCATGAGCCTATTCTGGAAAGTGTCCAGAATTCAGAAAGAAAACAACAACTTAGAAAGATAGCAGGTGTTGCACATCGATAAGACAAGCTGCAGTCCTTTCATATATTGGGCAGGATGAATTATGGGAAGATTTATACTAGACAGGACACACCCATTAATGCATTCTCTTTTCTAATGTCTACAACAACGAACACAGGGGGATACACAGAAACAGAAAAACTCGCCGTGTCAAATGACTTACTAGAAACTGTCCATTCCAAACCAAACAAACCGCCTTTCCTATCTATTCTCAGAACATGAGACAAAACAACAAACCCACACCCACTCCCCCAAAGGCACCTCCTTCCCCCAAGTAGGTCTGTGACTATCCGGAGTGTCCTCTGACTGGTGGGCCATACTATGTTCCCCCAAAATGGACTGTCTTCTCTCAGATCTTGTTTCATTGACCAACTCTGTGAAGATGTCAGGAAAAAGTGGTTAGACACTACCTGTTTTCTCAGGAAAAATCCATCTTCACAGCTCTCCTGGCATTTGGCCATCCTCACATCATTAGGTACCAAGAAAACTGACTGTCCTTGGTAAATCCAAACAAGTGAGCCCACTGGGACTGGGACTTGGACTGCCTCTGGGTGCCTGGCTTCTTGGATACCAAGTTCAGAGAGTTCCATCACCAAGGAAATGAGGTATGTCACATTCTTTGGAACTGAATGAGGTCCCTGCCTTGGCACCCACTTTGTCCAAACAGTTGCTTCCAAGGGTAACATAAGATGGAGGTTGCCCCTACTTCCCGTGACACTTTCATAAGGTAGAATGTATATCAACCATTGGCACCCGGGAACAGCTCTCCACTCATGCCTGGTTTGGTCCATCATCTCTAAAATAAGAAGAGAGAGGCAGATTCAGACACATCCCTTCATCCTGACCAGGTTCTTTTCCATGGAAGAGGACTTTTGCTCTCTCTGGTGCTTCATACCTGCCTACAACTTCTCCAGGTATCATTTGTGCATGGACATTTGAGGTTCTCATCAGGTGGAAGGCCCCCAACTTTCCTGTATTGTAAGAACCACTCTGTCCCTGCTCTTCTGTAAATTGATTGAGGGAACAGTGTATACTTGGGGTTAAAAACAGGTTTCATTTGGGTTAGGAATGATTCTGTGCGATGAATAATGGTATTGGAAACATGCAATATTTACAAGAATATAGAGTTGAAATATAAGTATGAAAACAGAAATCTAGGTATGATTTGAAGCCCAGAAGGGTTCTGCCCTTGATTGGGATACTGAACTTTGAATTATGTTCTGCAAAGTTGTCTCAGATAATTCGATATACAATGGCATAGGACCTTGTAAATTGGATGATTGAATTTAGAAGAGAACATCCAGTCAAAAAGGGATATTCAGTAGGATTAGGAAGATAGTCGGTAGGTTTAGGAAGAAGAGTGAGTATAGGATTTGGACCAAAAGTTCTTTAGCAATAGACTTTCGGTTATAGAGTGAATGTAAATGTCAACACATATGAAGAGTCAGTCAGTATGTTGAACTGGGGAAAATATGTAGAAAAGCCGATATCAATAGAAACATTACGAAATGAGGCAAAGTATAAAGTGAGTGATAGAATTTTACATTTTCAACAGGGTTGAGTTTGAATATATAAATTAGGAAAAAACAAATATGTAGTCACCAATAGAATTGACAATTGACAGCATTAGGCAACCTGGACATAGATGTTTTTAGAAATCCATGTTCACTTTCAATTTAGGCTTTGGTACAATCATAAGTGTGACCTTTCCATTTTTTGTCCAGAATATTACTGTGATAATGAGGTGACATGAGTATTTCTTTCACCATTTCTGGGAGCAATATATTGAAGATGTAAAATTAGAATTGGTTGTACAAAGAGGTGTACCCTGTTTGTATGAACATAGAGAAAAAGCATGAATAGACCATACTGTGAATAAATAATATATCTTTTTTGAACTTTAAATAATGCATTGAACTGATATCTGAAAAATTAAAGGAAATCGTATATTGATATACAATCATTAATTCCAACCAGTTATTTATCTAATGGAAATATTAGTGTTTTCTTTTATCATGAAGAGTTTGTGAGTTTTGCTTTAAAATGATTATGGAAATTCAAAATAATGTGTTTGGTAAGAAGTCTCATGAAAAGACCAGTCAAGAAACCCTGACAATACATGTGTTCTGAAGCAAGAAGTGATTAAAGTTGAAACAAATGCCTATTAATTTGTGAACTTGTGGGTGAAATGTATATCCTATGATGTGCAAAAACTGAAGAAACAATAATGTACCAGTGTCGAATACAAATGAATGACAAATTACATATCATGTCCCATAGGAGTCTACTTGCATTGATGTTAGACTGGGTCAGTTACTGTAGAATAATTAGGATATGTATGCACCATTCACTGAAGTTAGTTTTCAGTACTAGGAAACAAATATGTATTTCAGGTGCATGAATATTACTGATTATAATCTTGTGAAAAGTTGATTATAAATCCACATACATGAACAAGAATGAATTTAGAGAGTGTATATTAGACACATATATTTCATATTTTGAAAAATTTGGAGAGTATATCTATATCTATATCTATATCTATACACACACACACACACACACACACACACACAACACTCACAGACATTAAAAAGTACCAATATAAATGCCAATCGAAATTCATCAGTAAATATATGTCATCCAGAAATGCAAAAATATTTATTTTACTGAATATGACTTTATGTATAACGTTGTTCGACTAGGACGGTCTCCTATAGGTTGAATTTTTATTTCCAACAGCATTTAGGAGGAGTGAACTCTTCTCACAATTTGTATCTGCTAAGAAAGCCACCTCACAAAATGTACGTGTGATACCTGCTAGGATTCTATATATGCATATATATATACATGTGTGAATAGGCTAAAGAAAAGGGAAACAAGAATTCACATATTTGTTAAGTTTAAAAACACATGGAGAATATGTCCATTAAAATTTGAATACATTTATAACTCCTACCTTATATAATGCAAATGTCAAGTCCAACTATACAACATGCCTCCTCTGAAGTGCTTGTATTTCTATTGTGTTGGGTTAATTTTCCCCATTATATTAGGATGAATAGTCTGAGTCTACTAGGTATGGCTTAGTGTCAGGAATTCAGCATTTCGAATGGAAAATTGGAAAATGAATCCAATGTGTATGTAAATATATGCTGCACAAATATCCTCCCGCTCTCATCCAGAAGAATGCCTTGACATTACCTTCACCCCAAGTAAGACACAATTAGAGGAAAAGAGTTACAAAATCAGTGAATACATATCTGGAATGTAAAATGCTCAGGAGTTCACAACCTTGGAGGTGGTAGAGGAGTTTGCAAAACTAAGGGACAGGGCAAACACTCCACAAATATGGAGCTCTGCTGGCCTAAAAACTTTTTGAGAAACTGCCTCTGAGCTTCCGCCCTTGAAATATATGTTGTTTTCAGGAGATTTGGCTTCCTTTGTAGGGAGACCATCAAAGCTGGGTCTGCATCTATGTGACCTGGAGGACATGGTTTCTTATTTTCCAATGAACAAGATGAAGCAGTGCTGAATCCACTCTTTGTAGGTAAACTGATGCCACTGGGGACTAAGTTTCTCCCCGTGTGGACTGTAAAGCCATTTGGTCCTCCTCCACTATTTGTGGTTTTTTTGCTGCTGCACTGTGAGTTTGGTATTTGTTTCACGAAATACTAGGAGCTAATCTGGGACAGAGTGCTGGAGGGAGTTCTGTCACGTGTGGTGGGTCAGGGTCTGCTAGAGAATGCACCAAATAAGCTTCGATCTCTCACAGCTTGCCCCATTTCCCCCTTGTCCATATCAACCTGATTCTTAATTTTCCTCTGAAAACTCTGCATATAACAAGATGGTTTTACATATAAGGGTCTGCTGGCTGTACCACGTCAGTTACAAGCCATTTGGAATCCAATGGTAGATCCACATGGCCCTACCACGGATGTTTTATCAAACACCTCCCCACCACTGCTCTAGACCCACTACTCAGCAGGCTCCAACTTACTGCCATCCTATTCTACACCATTTTCATGAAACTCCGTAAATCAAGGCACTGTCTGGTATACTCATGATCAGCAACAGGACATCCAATGTTTCTCCAGTGCCACCTGGTCATAGAAATTTCAAAAATTTCATGGTATTTATCTAGCCATTTTTCAAGCATGAAGTTGGAGGCACTGTGGGTTTCAATTCATGCAGCAAACATTAAATGGTGAGGAAGCTCATTTCAATGAAATCTCTGGAGAACTCTCACAGGCAAGGCTTTCCAAAGAGTGGTCAAAAGGTCACATTAGGCCAGGCCCATTGAGGTCTACAATGTGAGGTCCATGTGTGTTTTGACTCTCAACTATGGCTGCCATGTCTTTAAGAATAAAATCATGTGATATCCTTGCTGAGATTCCCAGGCCTCTTTGGAAATCCACCCGGGGCCTAGGTCTCAATTTCCAAGAGCGACTTTCATGCGTGGCCTCTTGAAATTCTAACAAAATTCATGGCAATGCTTCTCTGAGTTCAGTTCTAAAACCCAGTCTCTAAGGGGAATCACACCAGAGTTCAAGCCCACGTGGACCCAGTCATTTTTTCCAATGCCACACAAATGACCAAAATTAAAACCGAAACACTCCCACATGGCCCTCATCTTATTCCATATAGTAACTCATCTTAACCTCTGGCTGGAGGTTTCCATGAGGGGCGCAGCCATAGACAGTGTCCAAAATCAGCTCGTTTTCCCCTCATTTGCCTAAAGTCAGGGTGGCCTGGACACCGTTTCTGTGAACCAGCAATGATCACATAAGCCTGCCGTTAATTCTTCTGTGTTTCTCCAATTTGAGGCCTACTGATTTCAGGAATAGATTCTTTATGTGATTTAAAGTTATTCGAAAACCCAAACACCTCTGCAGAGATTTGAAGAACTCATTTGACTCAAAGAATCGCTATTCTCACTAGATGGAGTTCAGGAACCTAACAGAGGAAGGCAAGAGACTTCATCCACAATGAATGATTTTTTGCCCTTATGGTTTTGGATGCACGCATGGGATCATTCTTTAGATTCATCAGGTGCTGAGAATCTAAGTCACAGCCAAACACATGGCCAAGAGGCTGATTCAGACACATCCATTCTCAAAGCAATGAAGCCAGAAGCCACAGGTGATGCCCATTCATTTGTATTTGAAAACTGTTTTCTTCAGGTTTCACAAAGGGGTGGCCTGAGGCAAAGACCTTCCTGACATTCAGTGCAACACAACAATTAGTAAGCAAATTGCCCAAAGCAGGGTTTCTGCACTGAGACTTTCCTGGTCACACTGATATCTGAGTTTTCTGAAATGCTCGCCATTCTCTTCAGCTATCCATTACATGGACATGTCACAGAGCTTGGAGGTGGTACATATTTTGGACACAAAACCATGAGCCTATTCTGGAGAGTGGCCAGAATTCAGGAAGAAAACAGCATCTTAGAAAGATAGTTGGTGTTGCACATCGATAAGACAAGCTGCAGTCCATTCATATATTGGGCAGGATGAATTATGGGAAGACTTATACTAGACAGGACACATCAATTAATGCATTCTCTTTTTAATGTCTACAACAACGGACACATTGGGATACACCGAAACAGAAACACTCGCCTTGTCAAACAACTTACTAGAAACTGTCCACTACAAACCAAACAAACCGCCTTTCCTACCTATTCTCAGAACATGAGACAAAACAACAAACCCACACCCACTCCCACAAAGGCACCTCCTTCCCCCAAGTAGGTCTGTGACTATCCGGAGTTTCCTCTGACTGCGGGCCATACTATGTTCCCCCGAAATGGCCTGTCTTCTCTCAGATCTTGTTTCCTTGTTCAACTCTGTGTAGTTGTCAGGAAAAAGTGGTTAGCCACTACCTGCTTTCTCAGGAAAGGTCCCTCTTTAGAGTTCTCCTGGCATTAGGCCATCCTCACATCAGTAGGTACCAAGAAAACTGACTCTGTCCTTGGTAAATCCAAACAAGTGAGCCCACTGGGACTGGGACTGGGACTGCCTCTGGGTGCCTGGCTTCTTGGATACAAATTTCAGAGAGTTCCATCACCAAGGAAATGAGGTATGTCACATTCTTTGGAACTGAATGAGGTCACTGCCTTGGCAACCACTTTGTCCTAACTGTTGCTTCCAAGGGTCCCATGAGATGGAGGCTTCCCCTACTTCCTGTGACACTTTCACAAGGTAGAATGGTATATCAACCATAGGCACCCAGGAACAGCTCTCCACACAGGCCTGGTTTGGTCCATCTTCTCTACAATAAAAAGAGAGAGGCTGATTCAGACACATCCCTTCATCCTGACCAGGTTATTTGCCATGGAAGATGACTTTTGCTCACTCAGGTCCTTCATACCTGCCTACAACTTTTCCAGGTATCATTTCTGTATGGACCTTTGAGGTTCTCAGCAGGTGGAAGATCCCATAATTTCCTGTATTGTAAGAACCACTCTGTCCCTGCTTTTCTGTAAAATGAGATTGAGGGAACAGTGTGCGCTTAGGGTTAATAACAGGTTTGATTTGGGTTATGAATCATTCTGTGTGATGAATAATGGTATTGGGAACCTGTGATATTTACAAGAATATAGATGTGAAATAAAAGTATGAAAACAAAAATCTAGGTATGATTTGAAGCCCAGAAGGGTTTTCCCCTTGATTGGGATACTTAGCTTTGAATTATGTTCTGCAAAGATGTCTCAGATAATTCGATATACAAGGGAGTAGGACCTTGTACCTATGATGATTGAATTTAGAAGAGAACATCCAGGCAAAAAGTGATAATCGTTAGGATTAGGAAGATAGTCGATAGCTTTAGGAAGAAGAGTGAGTATAGGATTTGGACCAAATGTTCTTTACCAGTAGGGTTTCGGTTATGGAGTGAATGTAGATGTCAGTACATATGAAGAGTCAGTCACTATGGTGAACTGGGGAAAATATGTAGAAAAGCAGATATCAATAGAATCATTACAAAATCAGGCAAAGTATAAAGTGAGTGATAGAATTAGTCATTTTCAACAGGGTTGAGTTTGAATATATAAATTAGATGGAAACAAATATGTAGTCACCAACAGGATTGACAATTGATAGCATTAGGCAACCTGGACATGGATGTTTTTAGTAATCTATGTTCACTTTCCATTTAGGCTTTGGTACAATCATAAGAGTGACCTTTCCATTTTTTGTCCAGAATATTACTGTGATAATGAGGTGACATGAGTATTTCTTTCACCATTTCTGGGAGCAATATATTGAATATTTAAAATTAGAATTGGGGGTACAAAGAGGTGTACCCTGTGTCTATGAACATAGAGATAAAGCATGAATAGAACATACTGTGACTAAATAATACAACTTTTTTTAACTTTAAATAATGAATTGAATTGATATCTGAAAAATTAAAGGAAATCATATATTGATACACAATCATTCATTCCAACCAGTTATATATCTCATGGAAATATTAGTGTTTTGGTTTATCATGAAGAGTGTGTGAATTTTGCTCCAAAAGTGATTATGGAAATCTAAAATAATGTGTTTGGAAAGAAGTCTCATGAAAAGACCTGTCAAGAAACCCTGACAATACTTGTGTTCTGAAGCAAGAAGTGATTAAAGTTGAAACAAATGCCTATAAATTTGTGAACTTGTGGATTAAGTGTATAACTTAAAATGTGCAAAAACTGAAGAAATAATAATGTACCATTGTTGAATACATATGAACGTCAAATTACATATCATGTCCCATAGGAGTCTACTTGCATTGATGTTAGACTGGGTCAGTTTCTGTAGAATAATGAGGATTTGTATGCCCCATTCACTGAAGTTAGTTTTCAGTACTAGGAAACAATTATGTATTTCAGGTGGATGAATATTTCTGATTATAATCTTGTGAAAAGTTTATTATAAATCCACATACATGAACATGAATGAATTTAGAGGGTTTACATTAGACACATATATTTTATATTTTGAAACATCTGCAGAGTGTACAGATATATTATACACACACACAAAAAAAAAACACTCACATACATTTAATAGTAGCAATATATATGCGAATCGAAATTCATCAGTAAATATATATCATCCACAGATGCAAAAATATTTATTTTACTGAACATGAATTTATGCATAATGTTCTTCTACTAGGAAGCTCCCCTATAGGTTGAATTTTCAGTTCCAACAGCGTTTAGGAGGAGTGAACTCTTCTCACAGTTTGTATATGCCAAGTCAGCCACCTCAAAAATGTACGTGTGATACCTGGTAGGATTCTATATGTGCATATAAATATACAAGTGTGAATAGGCTAAAGAGAAAGGGAAACAAGAATTCTCGTATTTTTTAAGTTTAAAAACTCAGGGAGAACTTCTTCGATTAAAAATTGACTAGATTTATAACTTTTACCTTATATAATGCAAAACTCATGTCCAACTACACAACATGCCTCCAATGAACTGCTTGTATTTCTATAGGTTTGGCTTATTTTTCTCTATCATATTAGGATGAGTTGTCTGAGTCTAGTAGGTATGGGTTAGTGTCAGGGATTCAATATTTCAAAATGAAAATTGGAAAATGAATCCAATTTGTATGCATATATATGCTGCACAAATATCCTCCCACTCTCATCCAGAACAATGCCTTGACATTACCTTCACCCCAAGTAAGACAAAATTAGAGGAGAAGAGTTAGAAAATCAGTGAACACATATCTGGAATGGAAAATGCTCAGGAGTTCACAACCTTGGAGGTTGTAGAGGAGTTTCCAAAAGCAAGGGATAGGGTAAACACTCCACAAACATGGAGCTCTGCTGGCTTAAAAGCTTTTTGAGAAACTGCCTCTGAGATAGGGCACTTGAAATATATGTTGTTTTCAGGAGATTTGGCTTTCTTTGTAGTGAGACCAACAAAGCTGGGTCTGCATCTATGAGACCTGGAAGACATTGTTTCTGATATTTCAATGAACATGAGGCAGCAGTGCTGATATTTTTCTTTTTAAGTAAACTGTGGCCTCTGGGGTCTAAGTGTCTCCCCGTTGAACTGTGAAGCCATTTGGCCCTCCTACACTTTTTGTGGGGTTTTTCCTGCTGCACTGGTAGTTTGGTATTTGCTTCATAAAATAGAAGGAGTTCAACTGGGACACAGTGCAGGAGGGAGTTCTATCACGTGTGGTGGGTCAGGGACAGCAGAAAAATGCACCAACCAATCTTCTATCCCTCAAAGCTTGCCCCATTGCATCCTTGTCCATAGCAACCTGATTCTGAACATTGCCCTGAATCCTCTCCATATAACAAGATGCCTTTACTTATAAGGGTCTGCTGGCTGCACCATGTAAGCCACAAGCCATTTGTAAGCCAATGGAAGATCCAAATTGCTCCAACACAGAAGTTTTATCACACTCCTGCCCACCACAACTCTAGGCCCACTTCTCAGGAGGCTGCAACTTACTGGGACCTCTGTTCTACACCATTTTCATAAAACCCAGTCAAGCAAGGCACTGTCAGGTACATCCATGATCAGCAGCAGGACATCCAAAGGTTCTCTAGTGCAACCTAGTCGTGGGAATTTCAAAAAATTCACGGTATTTATCTAGAAATTTATCAAGGATGAAGTTGGAGGCACTGTGGGTTTCAATTTATTCAGGAACCATTAAATGGAGAGGAAGATTATTTCAATGAAAGCTCTGGAGAACCCTCACAGGAAAGGCTTCTCAAAGAGTGGACAAAAGGTCACATTTAGCCAGGCCCATTGAGGTCTACAATGTGAGGTCCATGTGTGTTTTGACTCTCAAATATGGCTGCCAAGTCTTTCGAATAAAATCATGTGATACCTTGGCTGAGATTCCCAGTTCTCTGTGCAAAGCCACTCTGGCGCTAGTTCTCAGTTTCCAAGGGTGACTCTCATACATGGCCTCTTTAATCCCAACACAATACATGGCAATACTTTTCTGAGGTCAGATTCTGAACTCAGTCTCTAAGGAGAATCACACCAAAGTTCAAGCCCAGGTAGACCCAGTTATGTCTTCCAACTGCCACACAAATATCCACAATTAAATCCAAAACACTCCCACATGTCACTCATCTTTTCTAAATACACACTCATCATAACCTCTGGCTGGAGGTTTCCATGAGGGGTGCGGCCCAAGACAGTGTCCAAAATAACCACCCTTGCCCCTCATTTGCCTAAAATCAGGATGGCCTGGACATCCTTCCAGTGAACCAGGAGTGATCAAATTGGCCGGCCATTAAGATGGCACTGCTTCTCCAATTTGAAACCTACTGACTGTGGGGCTTAGAGTCTTTATGTGATTTGGAGTCATGAGAAAAATCAAGCACTTATGGGCTATCCTCTGCAGGGTTTTGAGGAACACATTTGAACCAAATGATCACTATTCTCACTTGATGAAGGTCAGGAACCTTACAGAGGAATGTGAGAGACTTCATCCAAAATGAATGCTCTTTTGTCCATTTTGGTTTTGGATGCACACATGGGATCTTTCTTTAGATCCATCAGGTGATAAAAATCTAAGCCGCAGCCTCACACAGGGCCAAAAAGCTGATTCAGACACATCCCTTTCCAAAGCAATTAAGCAAAGAGCCAGAGGTGATGCCCTTTCATTTCTGTTTGAAAACTATTTCTTTTGGCTCTACAAAGGTGTGGCCTGAGGCAAAGATGTTCTGGACATTCAGGGCAACAGAACAATTGGTAAGCAAAAGGCCCAAAGCAGGGTTTCTCCATTAGAATTTTCTGGTCACACTCATATCTGAGTTTTCTGAGATGCTCCCATTCCCTTCAGCTATCCAGTACATGGCCAAGTCTCAGAGCTTGGAGGTGGTACATATTTTGGACACAAAAAAATGAGCCTATTCTGGGAAATTGGCCAGGATTCAGGAAGAAAACAGGAACTTAGCAAGATTGTAGGAGTTGCCCACGCATAAGTCAAGCCACAGTCCATTCATAAATTGGGCAAGATGAATCTTGGGAAGCTTTCTACTAGTCAGGACACATACAATGATTCATTCTCTTTTCTAATGTCTAAAACCCCGGACACAGTGGGATACACAGACATAGAGACACTGGCCTTGTCAAACGACTTACCAGAAACAGTTCACTCCAAAACAAATAAACTGCCTTTCCTACCTATTCTCAGAACATGAGACAAAACCTCAAACCTACACCCACACACACAAAGGCAGCTCCTTTCCCCAAGTAGGTCTGTGACTATCAGGAGTGTCCTCTGACAGGTGGGCCATACTATGTTCTGATGAAATCGCCTGTCCTGTGTCAGATATGGTCTCATTGGCCCAATCTGTGAAGTTGTCACTAGCCAGCTGTGAGCCACTACCTGCTTTCTCAGGAAAGGCCTCTCTTCAGAGCTTTCCTGACATTTGTCCATCCTCACATCAGTAGGTACTCAGAAAGACTGACTCTGTCCTTGTTAAATCCAAACAAGTGAGACCACTGGGACTGGGAATGGGACTGGCTCTGCGTGCCTGGCTTCCCGGATCCCAAGTTCAGAGAGTTTCATCACCAAGGAAGTGAGGTGAGATTAATCTCTTCAGGAATTTAATGAGGTCACTGCCTTGGCAACCACTTTGTCCTAACAGTTGCTTCCAATAGTACTATGAGATGGAGGCAGCCCTTACTTCCTGTGACACTTTCAAAAGTTAGAATGGTATATCAACCATAGGCACCCAGGAACAGCTCTCCACACATGCCTGGTATGGTCCATCTTCTCTACATTAAGAAGAGAGAGGCTTATTCAGACAAAACCCTTCATCTTGGAAAGGTTGTTTGAGATGGAAGATAACTTTTTCTCTCTCAGGTCCTTCATAGCTGCCTAATCTTCTCCAGGGATCAAACCTGCATGGACCTTTGAGGTTCTCAGCAGGAGGCAGATCCCCTACATTCCTGTGTTGTAAGACGAACTCTGTCCCTGCTCTTCTGTAAAGTTAGGTTGAGGGAAGAGTGTATGGTTAGGGTTATTAACATGTTTGATTTGGATTACGAATCCTTCTGCAGGATGATTAATAGTATTGGGAACCTGTGATATATTTATAAGATTATAGAGGTGAAATATAAGTATGAAAACAGAAATGTTGGTAAGATTTGAAGCCCAGAAGGGCATTAGGCCCTTGATTGGGATACTTAGCTTTTAATTACGTTCTACACAGATGTCTCAGATAAATTGATAATCAATGGCATAGGACCTTATACCTTGGATGTTTGATTTTAGAAGAGAACATCCACTCAAATTGAGATAGTCGGTGGGATTAGGAAGATAGTCGGTAGGTTTATAAAAAAAGAGTGAGTATAAAAATTGGACAAAAAGTTCTGTAGCATTAGGGTTTCGGTTATAGAGTGAATATAAATGTCAGCACATGTGAAGAGTCAGTCACAATGATTAACTGGGGAAAATATGTAGGAAGGAAAATATCAATAGAGACATTACGAAATGAGGCAATTATATAGTGAGTGATAGGATTAGACATTTTCAACAGGGTTGAGATTGAATACATAATCTTAGGAAGAAACAAATATGTAGTCACCAATAGGAATGACATTTGAAAGCATTAGGCAACCTGGACATGGATGTTTTTAGTAAGCCATGTTCACTTTCAATTTAGGATTTGGTACAATCATAAGTGTGACCTTTGCATTTTGTGCCCAGAAAATTATTGTGATCAAATATATATGTAGATCATATGATGTGTGTATTTCTTCCACCATTTCTGGGAGCAATATTTGAGGACACATAAATTAGTATTGTGGGTACCAAGTGGTGTACCCTGTGTCAATGAATATAGAGATAATGCATGAATAGACCATAGTGTGAATAAATAATATAACTTTTTTCTCTTTAAATAATGGATTGAATTGATATCTTAAAATATATAGGAAATCATATATTGACATACAATCATTCACTCCAACCAGTTACATATATAATGGTAATCTTAGGGTTATTGTTTATCATGAAGTGTGTGTGAGTTTTGTTTCAAAAGTGTTTATGGAAATCGAAAATAATGTGTTTGGAAAGAAGTCTCATGAAAAGACCAGTCAAGAAATATGGAGGAATCCATGTGTTCTGAAGCTGGAATTGATTGAAAGTGAAACAAATGCCTATAACTTTCCTAAATTGTGGATGAAATATATATCCTGTGATGTGCATAAACTGATGAAATAGTAATGTACCAGTGTTGAATAAAAATGAAGGTCAAAGTACACATCATGTCCCATAGGAATCTACTTGCATTGATGTTAAACTGGGTCAGTTACTGTAGAAATATTAGGATTGCATGCATTATTCACCGTAGTTAGTTTTATTTCATTTTTATTTATGGTTGTTCAAAACATTACATAGTTGTTGTTATAACATATTTCACACTTTGATTCAAGTGCGCTATAAACTCCCATTTTTACCCCGTGTACAGATTACAGAATCAAATCAGTTACACATCTATTGATTCACATATTGCCATACTAGTGTCTATTGAATTCTGCTGCCTTTCCTATCCTCTACTATCCCCCCTCCCCTCCCCGCCCCTCCCCTCTTCTCTCTCTACCCCCTCTGCTGTAATAAATTTGTCCCCCTTGTATTATTTTTCTCTTTCCCCTCACTTTCTCTTGTATGTAATTTTGTATAACCCTGAGGGTCTCCTTCCAATTCCATGCAATTTTCCTTCTCTCTCCCTTTCCTTTCCACCTCTCATCCCGCTTTAATGTTAATCATCTTGTCATGCTCTTCGTCTCTCCTCTGTTCTTAGTTACTCTCCTTATATCAAAGATGACATTTGGCATTTGTTTTTTAAGGATTGGTTAGCTTCACTTAGCATAATCTGCTCTAATGCCATCCATTTCCCTCCAAATTCTATGATTTTTTTTTTATTTTTCAATGCAGAGTAATACTCCATTGTGTATAAATGCCACAGTATTTTATCCATTCTTTCATTGAAGGTTATCTAAGTTGGTTTCACAGTCTTGCTGTTGTGAATTGTTCTGCTATGAACATCGATGTAGCAGTGTCCCTGTAGCATGCTGTTTTTAGGTCTTTAGTGAATAGACTGAGTAGGGGAATAGCTGGGTCAAATGGTGGTTCCATTCCCAGCTTTCCAAGAAATTTTCATACTGCTTTCCAAATTGGCTGCACCAATTTGCAGTCCCACCAGCAATGTAGAAGTGTACCTGTTTCCCCACATCATTGCCAGAACTTGTTGTTTGACTTCATAATGGCTGCCAATCTTACTGGAGTGAGATGGTATCTTAGGGTGGTTTCGATTTGCATTTCTCTGACTGCTGGAGATGGTGAGCATTTTTTCATGTACTTGTTGATTGATTGTAAGTCCTCATCTGATAAGTGTCTGTTGAGGTCCTCAGCCCATTTGTTGATTGGGTTATTTGTTATCTTATTGTCTAATTTTTTGAGTTTTTTGTATACTCTGGATATTAGGGCTCTATCTGAAGTGTGAGGAGTAAAGATTTCTTCCCAGGATGTAGGCTCCCTATTTACCTCTCTTATTGTTTCTTTTGCTGAGAAAAAACTTTTTAGTTTGAGTAAGTCCCATTTGTTGATTCTAGTTATTAACTCTTGTGCTATGGGTGTCCTATTGTGGAATTTGGAGCCCGACCCCACAGTATGTACATCGTAAGCAAATTTTTCTTCTATCAGACACTGTGTCTCTGATTTGATATCAAGCTCCTTGATCCATTTTGAGTTAACTTTTGTGCATGGCAAGAGAAAGGGATTCAGTTTCAATTTGTTACATATGGATTTCCAGTTTTCCCAACACCATTTGTTGAAGATGCTATCCTTCCTCCATTGCATGCTTTTAGCCCCTTTATCAAATATAAGATAGTTGTAGTTTTGTGGATTGGTTTCTGTGTCCTCTATTCAGTACCATTGGTCCACAAGCCTGTTTTGGTACCAGTACCATGCTATTGTTGTTACTATTGCTCTGTAGTATAGTTTGAAGTCTGGTATCGCTCTACCGCCTGATTCACACTTCCTGCCTAGCATTGTTTTTGCTATTCTGGAACTTTTATTTTTCCATATGTATTTCATGATTGCTTTCTTTATTTCTACAAGAAATGCCTTTGGGATTTGATTGGCATTGCATTAAACCTATAGAGAAATTTTGGTAATATCACCATTTTGATGATGTTAGTTCTGCCTTTCCATGAACAGGGTATATTTTTACATCTTCTAAGATCTTCTTATATTTCTCTCTTTAGGGTTGTGTAGTTTTCATTGTATGAGACTTTCCCCTCTTTTGTTAGGTTGATTCCCATCTTTTTTTTTTTTTAGGATATTGTGAATGGAGTGGTTGTTCTCATTTCCATTTCAGAGGATTTGTCCCTGATATAGAGGAATGCCTTTGATTTATGCGTGTTGATTTTATATCCTGCCACTTTGCTGCATTCATTTATTAGCTCTATTAGTTTCTTTGTAGACCCTTTTGGGTCTGCTAGGTATAGAATCATGTCATATGCAATAGTAATAATTTAAGTTGTTCTTTTCTTATTTTTATGCCTTTAATTTCTTCCATCTGTCTAATTGCTCTGGCCAGTGTTTCGAGAACTGTATTGAACAGAAGTAGTGAGAGAGGGCATCCCATTCTTGTTCCAGATTTTAGAGGGAATGCCTTCAATTTTTCTAGATTCAGAATGATGCTAGCTTGAGGATTAGCATAGATTGCTTTTACAATATTGAGGTATGATCCTGTTATTCCTAGTTTTTCTAGAGTTTTGAAGATAAAGGGATGCTGTATTTTGTCGAATGCTTTTTGTGCATCTATCGAGATGATCATATGGTTCTTATTTTTAAGTCTATTGATGTGGTGAATAACATTTATTGATTTTCGTATATTGAACAAGCCTTGCATTCCATGGATGAATCCTACTTGATCATGGTGCACAATTTTTTTAATATGTTTTTGTATCTGATTCACCAGAATTTAATTAGGGATTTTTGCATTTAGATTCCTTAGGGATATTGGTCTGTAGTTTTCTTTGTTTGAAGTGTTTATGTCTGGTGTAGAAATCAGGGTGATATTGGCCTGGTAGAATGAATTTGGAAGATCTCCCTCTTTTTCAATTTCCTGAAATAGCTTGAAAAGTATTGGTATTAGTTCATATTTAAAGGGTTTGTAAAACTCTGCTGTATACCCATACTGTCCTGGTCTTTTCTTAGTTGGTAATCTTTGGATGGTTTCTTCTATTTCCTCAATTGATACTGGTCTGTTTAGGTTGTCTATATCTTCCTGACTCAATCTGGACAGATCATATGACTTAAGAAATTTTTCGATGCTTTCACTATCTTCTATTATATTGGAGTATAACGAATCAAATTAATTTCTGATTATCTTCTGTATTTCAGAAATATCTGCTGTGATTGCCAGCGGGTGACAAATAACTTGTGTAGATTGATACAGCAGGAATGGAAGCCGTTTATTGTAGCATCTGAGCGATATTTATACATTTTATATAGCTTATCTAATTAGCATAAAATAGATCCAGCAGTCAACCAATAAGGAATCTCCACACTTAATGGCTTGCTTTTGTTACTTCACAAACCACTCTCTATGGCATTTTTCCAGGCGCCATCCAGACTTGTTTACAGACCCTAACATTTCTCTGGCAAAATACCAGGTGCCATCCTGACTTGTTTATATACCTTAACATGTGATGTTGCCCTTTTCATCCCGTATGCTAGTAATTTGAGTTTTCTCTCTTCTTCTCTTCATTAGCATGGCTAATGGTCTGTCGATTTTATTTATTTTTTCAAAGAACCAACTTTTAGTTTTCTCAATTTTTTCAATTGTTTCTTTTGTTTCGATTTCATTAATTTCAGCTTTGATTTTAATTAAATCTTACCTTCTACTTATTTTGCTGTTGTTTTCCTCTTCTTTTTCTAGGATTCTGAGATGAAGTATGACATCATTTATTTGTTTTGTTTTTTTTTTTTCTTTTTTTAAGGAATGAAATCCAAGCAATGAATTTTCCTCTTAGAACGGATTTCAGTGTGTCCCATAGATTCTGATATGTTGTGCCTGTGTTTTCATTTATCTCTAAGAATTTTTTAATTTCCTCCTTGATGTCTTCTATAACCCATTGATCATTCAGTAACCTATTGTTCATTCTCCAAGTGATGCATGATTTTTCCTTCCTTCGTTTATCATTGATTTTTAGTTTATATTAGATTATGATCAGATAAGATGCATGGTATTATCTCTACTTCTTTATATTGTCTAAGAATTGCCCTGTGACATAATATATGATCTATTTTTGAGAAGGATCCATGTGCTGCTGAGGAAAAATGTAACTGCTTGATGTTGAGGAGTATATTCGATATATGTCAATTAAGTCTAGGTTATTAATTGTGTTATTGAGTTCTATAGTTTTCTATTTCAACTTTTGTTTGGAAGACCTGTCCAGTGGTGAGAGAGGTGTGTTGAAGTCTCCCATGATTATTGTATGGTGGTCTATTAGACTCTTGATCTTGAGAAAAGTTTGTTTGATGGACATAGCTGCACCATTGTTTGGGGCATATATATATTTATAATGGTTATGTCTTGTTGGTGTATGGTTCTCTTGAGCAGTATGTAGTGTCCCTCTTTATCCCTTTTGATTAACTTTGGCTTGAAATCTATTTTATTTGATATGAGTATGGACACTCCTGCTTGTTTCCGAAGTCCATATAAGTGATATGATTTTTCCCAACCTTTCACCTTCAGTCTATGTATGTCTTTTCCTATCAAATGCGTCTCCTGTAGGCAGCATATTATTGGGTCTTGTGTTGTGATCCATTCTACTAGCCTGTGTCTCTTAATTGGTGAGTTTAAGCCATTAACATTTACAGTTATTATTGAGATAATGGTTGTTCTTCCAGCCCTATTTGTTTATTTATGTTATTAAACATGGATTGTTTTCTACATTGATTATTTCCCCCTTTTACTGTACTACCTCCCACTGTTGGTTTTTATTGTTATTTTCCATTTCCTCTTCCTGTAATATTTTGCCGATGATGTTTTGAAGAGATGGTTTTCTAGCTACAATTTATTTTAACTTTTTTTTTAACATAGAAGGTTATGATTTTATCTTCCATTCTGATGCTTAATTTCACTGGATACACAATTCTTGGTTGGAATCCATTTTCTTTCAGTGTTTGAAAAATGTTAATCCAGGATCTTCTAGCTTTCAGAGTCTGTGTTGAAAGATCAGCTGTTATCCTGATTGGTTTACCCCTAAATGTAATCTGCTTTTTTTTTCTCTTGTAGCATTTAAAATTCTCTCCTTATTGTGTACGTTGGGCATCTTCATTATAATGTGTCTAGGTGAGGATCTCTTATGATTTTGCACATTCGGCGTCCTGTAGGCTTCTAGGACTTGGGAGTCAGTCTGATTCTTCAAGTCTGGGAAGTTTTCTCGTATTATTTCATTGAATACATTGCTCATTGCTTTGGTTTGGACCTCTATACCTTCCTGTATTCCAATGACTCTTAAGTTTGGTCTCTTTATGTTATCCCGTATTTCTTGGATATTCTGTTCATGGTTTCTTAACAGTCTTGCTGAGCTGTCTATGTTCTTTTCAAGTTGGAATACTTTGTCTTCATTGTCTGATGTTCTATCTTCTAAGTGTTCTACTCTGCTGGTAGTATTCTCAATTGAGTTTTTAAGTTGGTTTATTGCTTTCTGCATTTCTAGGATTTCTGTTTGTTATTTTTTACAACCTCTATATCCCTGTATAGCTGATCTTTTGCTTCTTGAATTTGTTTATGTAATTCATTGTCGAAGTGATTTTTCATTGTCTGATTTTGCTGTCTAATATCTTCCTTGAGACTCCAGATCATCTGGAGCATGTATATCCTGAGTTCTTTATCTGACATTCCATTTACTGCAGCTATTACCTCTTCTAAAGTTGTGCTGACCTGCATTGCTTGTGGTCCTTTTTTCCTTGTCTTATCATACTGCTCGCTTTTCTTTCTGCTTGGTGAAACTGTTGTGATTTTGAAATTTTCCTCCTATATATTTATATTGCTCTTGTATAGTTGCAAAGTCTCCCTTGCATGGGCGCAGGGGGGCTGTGCTGCTCCTCCAATTAGGGTGATCTAACTACCTTGCTGACGGGCCGCTGGGCTTGTTTTCCTGATCGGTTGCAGGTCTGCCTACCATGCAGGCGCGGGAGGCGGCTCTGCTCTGCCCCTCCTCCAATTGGTGTCACGTGTCTACCAGGCCCTTGGACCCCTGGGGTGTTCTGCCGATCAGTCGCAGGTCTGCCTACCTTGTAGGTGCTGGCGGCGGCTCTGCTCTGCCCCTCCTCCAATTGGGGTGACGTGACTACCATGCAGGTGTGTTGCTGGGCCTGTTCCGCCAGTTTGTCGCAGGTCTGCCTACCTTGCGGGCACGGGCAACGGATCTGCTCTGCTCCTATTCCAAATGGGGTGAAGTGTCTGCCGCTCCGGCAGGGCGATGGGCCTCTTCTGCCAGTCAGGTGCAGGTGTGCCTACCTTGCGGGTGCGGGTGATGGCTCTGCTCTGCCACTACTCCATTTGGGGGGTCGTGACTACCATGCCGGCAGGTTGTTGGGCCTGTTCTGGGTGCGGGCGAAGGCTCTGCTCTGCCCCTACTAATATTGGGGTGACCTGACTACCATGCCGGTGGGCCACTGGGATTGTACTAGGTGAGGGAGAAGACTCTGCTCTGCAACTATTCCAATTCGGGTGATTTGACTACCACGCCTGCGGGTCACTGGGCCTGTTCTGGGCAAGGGCGGCGGCTCTGCTCTGCCTCTATTCCAATTGGGGTGACGTGACTACCATGCAGGTGTGTCGCTGGGCCTGTTCCGGGCGTGGGCGGCGGCTCTGCTCTGCCCCTCTGGCTTGATGACAAAGTGAGAGAGACCCGGGTGTTTGTGACTCACTTTCTTTACCAGGAGACCAACTGTTTCTGTCACCGATGGTATCAATAAAGTTATCTCCTCTGCTGCTTTCTGATGACATCAGATCTCTGCCATGTTGGTATCCCATGCAAAAGGCAGCATTTTGTTCCCTTTGCTGGGTGACTAAAGCAATGGGTGAGTTCTGACCGGCACTCACAAGCCCCGTCTCAATCCTGTTGCACTCCCTATGAAGGCTCGGTTGATATTTACCTCCACAGTATTCAGCAAGACCCGGACCGAGAAGCAGTTTCCGCAGGTTCTTTAGCCCAGGGCCAGATCAGTTCCGGGAGGCGGAATTCGGCCGCTCTGGGCTCGGTGTATGTTCTAATAGAAGCAGGCTCCAAGACGCAGTTTCTGCGGGTTCTCTAGCACTGAGCCTGAGTAATTTGTCTGCAAGACAAAGGTGAATGGCATCCTGAAATTACCGGTTCTATAGCTGAATAAGCTGCGATCAGTCGAAAACAGGGATGGTGACGTCACCTCTCCAAGATGGTGGCTGCTGGGTTCCTCTGTGGTCTGACTGGTGCGGAGAAACGAGTTGGACTGCATGCTTCCCCGTCTCAAACCCAGAATTCAGCACTGAGCACAGTGATTGCATACCTGGCAGGAGCCCACAGTATCTGCACCACTGTATATTTGCGTTGCTATCTCGTCGTTTCCCAGCACGCACCACAGACTCTAGCCACGGAGCGATTTCCTGAATAAGCCACATGACCTTCTGTGAGGACAAATCACTCGCGTTTGAGTTCCCGTAGCTGATCCTCGTGAGATGGAAATATGTACACTAGGTTTTGGAGAACCACAATTTTGCTGGAAATTCCTAACAAGATAGGTTTTAGCCATTCTAACTCGTCATTCTCCCGCACAGTGATGCAGTATATGGGGGTGATGCACTCCCTACGCAGCCATCATATGATCCCCTGAAGTTAGTTTTCAGTACTAGGAAACAAATAAGTATTTCAGGTGGATGAATATTTCTGAGAAAAATCTTTTGAAAAGTTGATTATAAATCCACATACATGAATATGAATGAATTTAGGGAGTGTATAATAAGAAAAATATACTTCATATTTTGAAAAATCTGCAGAGTGAAAAAAAATATATATATATATATGTATATATATACATACACACAGAGACATTAAAAAAGTAGCATTATGTATGCCAATCGAAATTCACCATGAAATATATATCATCCACAGATCCAAAAATATTCATTTTAATGAACATGGATTTATGTCGTTCAACTAAGAAGCTCACCAGTATCCTGAATTTTCGGTTCCAACAGCATTTAGTAGGAGTGATCTCTTCTCACAATTTGTGTCTGCCAAGCCAGCCACCTCACAAAATGTACGAGTTATACCAGGTAGAATTCGATATGTGCATATAAAAATACATGTGATGAATAGGCTACAGAGAAAGGGAGACAGTTATTCACATATTTGTTAACTTTTAAAACACATGGAGGACTATTTCAATTAAAATTCGCTAGATTTATAACACCTACCATTTATCATACGAAAGGCAAATCCAACTATACACCATGCCTCCTGTGAACCTCTTGTATTTCTATTCTGTTTGGGTTATTTTTCTCCATAATATTAGGATTAGAAGTCAAAGTCTATTAGGGTATGTGTTAGTGTCAGGGATTCAGTATTTCGATAGGAAAATTTGAAAATGTATCCAATGTATATGCAAATATGTGCTACACAAAAAACTTCCCACTCTCATTCATAACAATGCCTTGACATTACCTTCGCCCCACATAAGCCACAATTAGAGGAGAGGAGTTAGAAAATCTGTGAATACATATGTGGAATGGAAAATGCTCAAGAGTTCACAAATTTGGAGGTGGTAGAGGAGTTTCCAAAAGTAAGGGACAGGGTAAACACTCCACAAACATGAAGTTCTGCCAGCCTGACATCTGGAGAAACTGCCTCTAAGGTTGGGCAATGAAATATATGCTGTTGTCAGGAGCATTAGCTTCATTTGGAGTGAGACCATCAAAGCTGGGTCTTCATCTATGTGACATGAATGACATTGTTTCTTATTTTCCAATGAACATGAGGCATCAGTGCTGAATTTTCTATTTGTATGTAACTTGTGGCCACTGGGGTCTAAGTGTCTCCCCGTGTGGACTGTAAATCCATTTGGTCATCCTCCACTATTCGTGGTGTTTCTTGCTGCTGCACTGGGAGTTTGGAATTTGCTTCATGAAATACAAGGAGTTCAACAGGGACACAGTGCTGAAGTGAGTTCTGTCAATTGTGGTGGGTCGGGTTCTGCAGGAGAATGCACCAACCAGGCTTCTATACCACATTGCTTGCCCCATTGACCATAGCAACCTGATTCTGAACATTGCCCTGAAACCTCTCCATATAACAATATGCTTTTACATATAAGAGTCTACTGGCTTCAAAATGTCAGTCACAATCCATTTGCAAGACAATGGCAGATCCACATGGCCCAACACAGATGTTTTATCACACACCTGCCAACCACTGCTCTAGGACAACTACTCAACAGGATCCAACTTACTGGCATCTCTGTTCTACACCATTTTCATAAAACCAAGTCAATCAAGGCCCTGTCTTACATACTCATGATCAGCAACAGGACATCCAAATGTTCTCCAGTGCCACCCAGTCATGGGAATTTCAAAAATTTTTATGGTATTTATCTAGCCAATTTTCAAGGAAGAAGTTGGAGGCACTGTGGGTTTCAATTTATTCAGTAACCATTAAATGGTGAGTAAGTTCATTTCAATGAAAACTCTGGAGAATTCTCACAGGCAAGGCTTCCCAAAGAGTGGACAAAAGGTCAGATTAAGCCAGGCCCATTGAGGTCTACAATGTGAGGTCCATGTGTGTTTTGACTCTCAAAAATGGCTGCCAAGTCTTTAAGAATAAAATCATGTGATATCCTGGCTGAGATTCCCTGTGATCTGTGGAAAGTCAACTTGGGCCTAGATGTCTTTCCAAGGGCAACTCTCATGCATGGCCATCTAAAATCCCAACACAATTCATGGCAATACTTCTCTGAGATCAGTACCACAACTCAGTCTCTAAGGGAAATCACACCAGGGTGCAAGCCCACGTGGACCCAGTCATCTCTTCAAACCACCATTCAAATGTCCACAATTAAATCCCAAACACTCCCACATGGCCCAAATCTTCTTCCATATATACACTCATCATAACCTGTGGCTGGAGGTTTCCATGAGGGGAGCAGCCCACGTCAGTGTCCAAAATAAGCTTCCTGCACCTCATTTGCCTTAAGTCAGGGTGGCATGGACACCCTTCCTGTAAACCAGGAGTGATCAAATAGGCCTTCCTTTAATACTGCTTAGCTTCTCCAACTTGAGGCCTACTGACTTTGAGGTTTAGATTCTTTAAGTGAATTGGAGTCATGAGAAAAACAAGCACCTATGGGCTAGCCTCTGCTGGGTTTTGAAGAACTCATTTTACCCAAAGGATCCCTGTTCTCACTTGATGGATGTCAGGAACCTACCAGAGGAAGGCAAGAGAGTTAATCAACAATATCTGATCTTTTTGCCATTTTGGTTTTCGATGCATGCATGGGATGTATCTTTAGATCCATCAGGTGCTGAGAATCTAAGCCTCAGCCTCACACAGGGCCAAGAGACTGATTCAGACATATCCCTTTTCAAAGCAATTAAGCATGGATCCACACGTGATGCCCATTCATTTGCATTTGAAAACTGTTTTCTTCAGGCTTCACAAAGTGGTGGCTTGAGGCAAAGTTCTTCCTGACATTCAGGGCAACAGAACAATAGGTAAGCAAAAGGACCAAAGCAGGGTTTCTCCACTGAGACTTTCCTGGTCAACTGATATCTGAGATTTCTGAGATGCTAGCCATTCCCTTCAACTATCTAGTACATGGCCATGTCACAGATATTGGAGGTGGTACATATCTTGGACACAAAACCATGATACTATTCTGGAGTGTTGCCAGAATTGAAGGAGAAAACAGGAAATTATGAAGCTAGTAGGTGTTGCCCATCCATAAGGCAAGCCTGATTCCACTCATATATTGGGCACAATGAATGCTGGCAAGCTTTCTAGTAGACAGGAAACATCCATTGATGCCTTCTCTCTTCTAATGTCTACAATCATGAACACAGTGGGATACATAGACACTCGCCTTGTCAAAGGACTTACTAAAAGTAGTCCACTCCAAACCAAACAAACTGCCTTTCCCACCTATTCTGAGAACTTGAGACAAAACCACAAAATCACACCCACACCTACAAAGGCACCTCCTTCCCCCAAGTAGGTCTGTGACTCTCCGGAGTGTCCTCTGACTGGTGGGCCATACTATGTTTCCCCAAAATGACCTCTCCTGTCTCAGTTCTGGTCTGCTTGGCCAACTCTGTGAAGTTGTCAAGAGCCAGTGGTGAGACACTACCTGCTTTCTGAGGAAAAGCCCCTCTTCAAAGGTTTCCTGGCATTTGGCCATCCTCACATCTGTAGGTTCAAAGAAAGACTGACTCTGTCCTTGGTAAATCCAAACATATGAGACCACTGGGACTGGGACAGGGACTGTGTCTGGGTTCCTGGCTTCCTGGATCCCAAGTTCAGAGAGTTTCATCACCAAGGAAGTGAGGTGAGGTCACTTCCTTCAGGATCTGAATTACATCACTGCCTTGGCAACCACTTTGCCCTAACAGTTGCTTCCAAAAGTCCCATTAGGTGGAGGCTGCCCCTGTTTTCCTGTAACACTTTCACAAGTTAGAATGTTATATCAATCATAAGCACCCCGGAACAGCTCTCCACACAGAACTGGTTTGGTCCATATTGTATACATTAAGAAGAGAGAGTGATTCAGACACAACCCTTCAACCCGACCAGGATGACTGCCATGGAAGATGACTTTTGCTTTCTGAGGTATTTCATAGCTGCCTTCATCTTCACCAGGGATCATTTCTGCATGAACATTTGAGGTTCTCAGCAGGTGAAGATACCCTACATTCCTGTATTTTAAAACCAACTCTGTCCCTGCTCTTCGGTAAAGTTAGTGTATGGTTAGGGTTCATTATATGTTTGATTTGGGTTAGGAATCATTCTGCAGGATGAATAAAGGGATTGGGTACCTGCGATATTTATAAGAATATATAAGTGAAATATATGTATGAAAACGGAAATTTAAGAAAGATTTGAAGCCCAGAAGGGCATTGGGCCCTTGATTGGGATGCATAGTGTTGAATTACGTTCTGTACAATTGTCTCAGTTAAATCGATATACAATGGCATAGGACCTTGTACCTTGGATGATTGAATGTAGAAGAGAACATCCAGTTAAAAAGGGATAGTCGGTAGGATTAGAAAGATAGTCGGTAGGTTTAGGAAGAAGAGTGAGAATATGATTTGGAATAAAAAGCTTCTTTAGCAATAGGGTTTCGTTTACAGAGTGAATGTAAATGTCAGTACATGTGAAGAGTCTTTCACAATGATGAACTGGGGAAATTATGTAGAAAAGCAGGTATCAATAGAGACATAACGAAATCAGGCAAAGTATAAATGAGTGATAGGATTAGACATTTTCAACAGGGTTGAGTTTGAATATATAATCATAGGAAAAAACAAATATGTTGTCACCAATGGGATTGACATTTGAGAGCATTAGGCAACCTGGACACGGATGTTATTACTTATCCATGTTCACTTTCCTTTTAGGCTTTGGTACAATCATAAGTGTGACCTTTACATTTTTTTTTGTTCAGAATATTTCGGTGGTAAAATGTATATGTAGATCATGTAACATGAGTATTTCTTTCACCATGTCTGGGAGCAATATTTTGAAGACATATACATTAGTATTAGGGGTACAAAGAGGTGTACCCTGTGTCTATGAATATAGAGATAATGCATGAATAGACGATAATATGAATAAATAATGTATCTGGTTCCACTTTAAATAATGGATTGAATTGAAATCTGAAAATATATAAGAAATCTTATATTGATATATAATCATTCATTTCAACCAGTTATATATCTAATGGTAATATTAGGATTATGGTTTATCATGAAGGGTGTTTGAGTTTTGCTTTATAAGTGATGATGTTAAACGAAAATAATGTGTTTGGAAAGAAGTCTCATGAAAAGACCAGTCAAGAAACATAGAAGAATCATGTGTTCTGAATCAGAAAGTGATTGATCGTGAAACAAATGCCTATAAATTTTCTAACTTTTGAATGAAATATATATCCTATGATGTGCATAAACTGAAGACATCGTAACGTATAAGTGTTGAATAAAAATGAAAATCAAAATACACATCATGTCCCCTAAGAATATACTTGCATTGATGTTAAACTAGCTCAGTAACTGTAGAAATATTAGGTTTTGTTTGCACCTTTCACTGAATTTAGTTTTCAGTACTAGAAAACAAATATGTGTTTCAGGTGGATGATTATTTCTGAGAATAATCTTGTGGAAAGTTGATTATAAATACACATATATGAATATGAATGAATTTAGGGAGTGTATAATAAGACACATATATTTCATATTTTAAAAAATCTGGAGAGTGTATATATATATATATATACACTCTCATACATACACACTCACATGCACAGATATAAAAAAGTAGCAATACAGGAAATCCATCATGAAGGCAGGCATGGAAAAATCAAGTCTCTGACCTCTTCAGCTGCGCGGGCATCGGGAGTCGTAAACTGTCTAAATGCTGTTTGCTCAGAATCACTAGGCAATGTTGACCTAATGTGGATCTGGTGCGAACATTCTGGGCCCCTCAGAACACACACCGAGCCTGGATCGACTGCATTCAACCTCCGGTTTGCCTGGTTCTCGTGACTCAGCACTAAGATCCCTCTGAAATAACTGTTCGGCCCTTCTGAACTTTCAGAGGTAAAAGCCAACCAAGCCTTCAAAGGCAGTGGCCACAGGATTGAAACGGCGCTTGGGAGAGACAGTCAGGACCCACCCGTTGCGTTGGTTACCTTGCAAAGGGAACAAACGGTCACCATTTGCATGGGATACCACCATAGCATAGAAATGATGTCACGGGCAGAGGAGATAACTTCATTGAAACCAGCGTGACAGGTGTGTAATCCCCTAGCCATCTCTCTCAACACAGCGGGGAAACCTTAAGGGCCCCTCCCAGCTCTGCCGTAAGGGCCTCTCCCAGCTCTCCCGTGAGCGCAATAGCCAGACCTAGGGAATCAGGATTGGCTCGGGACTAGCGGCGTGGAATTCCGGGCTCCTGATCCCACAAGTGCTGACAATTGAGGTCTCTTACACCACGTACCGGTGGCGTGGCTCCCAGAGGGCAAGAAAATTCGCTGGGGGTCCTCAGCCCCAAGCTCTACAAACTTAGGGTCTGAGGGAGGCAAACAGGGAGAGTGTGCACAGGCGTTCATGAAAACAGGGCTGCCAGGAGTAGAGTTCTGGCTTGTAACCACTATTGTGGTGAGCGTCACAGGTGATCAGGGCATGGCTTGAGGAAGCACAAGAGAAGGCCCTAGGCACTCAGGATTGGTGATCCGCCAAGTCTGGGAGGAAGAGCTGCTGCACAGTGATTGGTTCCCACTTATTCAGAGGAGGAGCTTGGCCCAGTGCACACAGCTCCACATACTGAAAGAGAAGTTAATTGAACTCTATGACTGCATGTATAATTATTATTTTTTTAATTTATATTTTTTATATTTCTTTCATTTTCATTTTTGTTGTTGTTGTTCTTTAACTTTTTTAATGTTTTTATTTTTTTATTTTTTATTTTATCATTATTATTATTAATATTATTTTAAATTTTAATTTTCATTTTTTAATTATAATTATTATTTAAATTTTTTTTCTTTCTTTATTTTCTATTTTTTTCTTTTGTCTTTTCATTTCTTTTCAATTTTCTTATTCTCCCTTCCTTGAATTCTACCTGTCTACTCTCATTCTCTTTAGTGACTTCTTCCCTTCTCTTCTAATATCTTTCCTCCCAAGCATCAAATTAATTTATAAGAGTAAGCAGTAACTCAGCAGTCAAACAAAACAAGAAGTAACATGAGCAGCATAAAAAAGCAAGGAAGAAAAGGAGTACAAACAATGATGGACAGCCTAAATATTCAGAAGGACCTAGAGTCATCAGAAAAATGGTCATATAAAGAACTCAAGAAATACCTTAGACAGATGGAATGGAACCTTAAAGAGGATACGTGACATCAAAACCAAACAGTGAAAGAACACATTGAAAATGAATTACATAAACAGATATAAAAAGAAATTAAGCATCTTAATTAGGAGATAGAGATTATAAAAAAAATCAAACAATAATTCTAGAAATGAAGGAAATGATAAAACAAATTAAAAACTCAATTGAGAGTATCACTAACAGAGTGGAGCAAGTAGAAGACAGAATGTCAGATAATGAAGACAAAATATATCATCTTGAAAAAAGTCTAGCCAACAAAGAAATGCTGGTAAAAAGTCATGAGAAAAACATCCAAGAGATATGGGATAACATAAGAAAAAAAAAAAACTAATGAGTCATCTGGATAGAGGAAGGTACAGAGATTCAAACCAAGGGAATGAGTAAACTGCTGTATGAAATAATTACAGAAAACTTTCCAGAAATAAAAATGGAAACGGATAAAAAAAAATGTAGATGCTTACAGGACACCGAGCACACAAAATCACAGTAGACCAATGCCAAGACACATTGTTATGAAGATATCCAATATACAGAACAAAGAGAAAATATTAAAAGCTACAAGAGAAAGGAGGCAGATTACAATCAGCGGTAAACCAAAAATGTTAACAACAGATTTTTCATCACAGACGCTGAAAGTGAGAAGATCCTGGAACAACGTATTTCAAACACTTAAAAACAATGGATGCCAACCAAGAAATCTGTATTCAGCAAAATTAAGCTTCAGGTAAGACAACGAAATAAAAACATTTCGTGATAAACAAAAGCTAAAAGAACTTGCAGCCAGAAAACCAGCATTGCAAAGCATCTTAAGGAAAACACTACACGAGGAAAAAATGAATATCAACAAAGAAAACCATCAGTGGGAAGTGCCTCATTAATGACAGAGGGCGGGGGAAAAGTTAATCATGGATAAACAAACTAAATTTAAAAAAAAGATAAATAATCAAAGACGGGTGGCAATACAAACCATATATCAATACTAACTCTAAACTTTAATGGCTTAAACTCTCCAATAAAGTGACATAGGCTTGTAACGTGGATTAAAAAAAAACAAATCCAACAATATGTTGCTTCCAGGAGACACATCTGAATGGAAAAGACATACACAGGCTGAAGGTGAAAGGTTGGGAAAATTTATACCATGCACACGGTCCTTGTCAGCAAGCAGGGGTGGCCATCCTCATATGGAATAAAATCGACTTCAAGACTAATTTAATCAAAAGGGATAAGGAAGGACATTATATACTGTTGAAAGGAACCATTCACCAACAAGACATAACAATTATCAATATTTACGCAGCAAATAATGGTGCTGCAACATTTATAAAACAAATTCTCCTCAAGTTCAAGAATCAAATAGACCACAACACAATAATTATGGGAGACTTCAACTCACCTCTCTCACCATTGGACAGATCCTCCAAACAAAAGTTGAATAAAGAAAATATAGAATTCAATATCACAATCAATACCCTAGACTTAACAGACATATATAGAATATATCAACCATCATCAAGTGGATATACTTTTTTCTCACCAGCACATGGATCCTTCTCAAAAATAGACCATATATTATGCCATAGGGCAACACTCAGTAAATATAAAGGGGTGGAGATAATACCATGAATTTTTTTCTGATCACAATGGAATGAAACTGGAAACCAACGGTAAAAGAAAGAAGGAAAAATCCTACATCACATGGAAAATGAACAATATGTTACTGAATGATCAATGGGTTACAGAAGACATAAAGGAGGAAATCAAAAAATTCTTAGAGATAAATGAAAATACAGACACAACATATCAGATTCAATGGGACACAATGAAACAAGATTCAAGAGGCAAATTCATCGCCTGGAGGTCATTCCTCAAAAAAAGAAAAAAACAAAAACAACAAATAAATGAGCTCTCACTTAATCTCAAAGCCCTAGAAAAGGAAGAGCAAAACAACAGCAAATGTAGCAGAAGGCAAGAAATTATTAAAATCAGAGAGTAAATCACGAAATTGAAACAAAGGAAACTATTAAAAAATTAACAAAACTAATAGTTGGTTCTTCGAAAAAATAAATAAGATTGACAGACCCTTAGCCATGCTAACGAGGAGAAGAAGAGAGAGAACTCAAATTACTAACATACGGGATGAAAAAGGCAATATCACAACAGATGCTACATAAATACAGAAGACAATTAGAAATTATTTTGAAAACCTATATTCCAATAAAATAGAAAATAGTGAAGACATTGATACATTTGTTAAGTCATATGATTTGCCTAGACTGAGTCAGGAGGATACACACAATTTGAACAGACCAATATCAATCGATGAAATAGAAGAGGCAATCAAACTACTACCAACCAAGAAAAGCCCAGGATCGGATGGGTATACAGCGGAGTTTTACAAAACCTTTAAAGAAGAATTAATACCAATACTTTTCAAGTTATTCAGAAAATAGAAAAACAGGGAGCTCTGCCAAATTCATTCTATGAGGCCAACATCACCCTGATTCTGAAACCAGACTAAGACACCTCAATGAAAGAAAACAGCAGACCAATATCTCTGATGAACCTAGATGCAAAAATTTTCATTAAAATTCTGGTGATTTGGATACAAAGGCACATCAAAAAAATTGTGCACCATGATCAACTAGGATTCATCCCTGGGATGCAAGGAGGGTTCAATATATGGAAATCAATAAATGTTATTCACAACATCAATAGACTTAAAAATAAGAACCATAAGATGATCTTGATAGATGCAGAAAAACCATTAGAAAAAGTAGAGCATTCCTTTACGTTCAAAACATTAGAAAAACTAGGGATAAAAGGAACATACCTCGACATTGTAAAAACTATCTATGTTAAGCCTCAGGCTAGCATCATTCTGAATGGAGAAAAATTGAAGGCATTCTTTCTAAAATTTGGAACAAGACAGGGATGTCCTCTATCACCACTTCTATTCAATATAGTTCTCGAAAAACTGGCCAGAGCAATTAGAAAGTTGAAAGACATTAAAGACATAAAAATAGGAAAAAAAGAACTTAAATTATCACTATTTGAAGATGACATGATTCTATACATAGAAGACCCAAAAGGGTCTACAGAAAAAAACTACTAGAACTAATAAATGAATTCAGCAATGTGGCTGGAAATGAAATCAACATGCATAAATCAAAGGCATTTCTGTATATCAGCGACAAAACTTCTGAAATGAAAATGAGGAAAAACACTGCATTCACAATATCCTCATAAAAAATTAAATACTTGGGAATCAACCTAACAAAAGAGGTGAAAGATTTATACAATGCAAACTACAGAACCCTAAAAAGAGAAGTAGAATAAGATCTTAGAAGATTGAAAAATATACCCTGTTCATGGATAGGCAGAACTAACATCATCAAAATGGCGATATTACTAAAAAGTTGTCTGTAGGTTTAATGAAATGCCAATCTAAATCCCAAATGAATTTTTTGTAGAAATAGATAAACCAATCATGAAATTCATATGGAAAAATAAACGACCCAGAATAGCAAAAGCAATTCTAAACAGGAAGTGTGAATCAGGCGGTATAGCGATACCAGATTTCAAACTATATTACAGAGCAATAATAACAAAAACAGCATGGTACTGGTACCAAAACAGGCGGGTGGACGAATGGTACAGAATGGAGGACACAGAGACTAATCCAAAAAGCTACAACTATCTTATATTTGATAAAGGAGCTAAAAGCTTGCAATGGAGGAAGGATAGCATCTTCAACCAATCGTGTTGGGAAAACTGAAAATCCATATGCAACAAAATGAAACTGAATCCCTTTCTCTCGCCATGCACAAAAGTTAACTCAAAGTGGATCAAGGAGCTAGATTCAAATCAGAGACTCTGCATCTGATAGAAGAAAAAGTTGGTTCCGATCTACATATTGTATGGTCAGGCTCCAAATTCCTTAATAGGACACCCATAGCACAAGAGTTAATAACAAGAATCAACAAATGGGAGTTACTTAAACTGAAAATTTTTTTCTCAGAAAGAGAAACAATAAGAGAGGTGAATATGGAGCCTAGATCATGGGAACAAATTTTTACTCCTCACCCTTCAGATGGAGCCCTAATATCCAGAGTATACAAAGTATACAAAGAACTCACATAATTAGACAATAAGATAACAAATAACCTAATGGGCCAAGGACCTGAACAGACACTTCTCAGAGGAGGACATAGAATCAATCAACAAGTACATGAAAAAATGCTCTCCATTTCTTGCAGTCAGAGAAATGCAAATCAAAACCACCCTAAAATACCATCTCAATCCAGTGAGATTGGCAGCCATTATGAAGTCAAACAACAACAAGTGCTGGCGACGATGTGGGGAAAAGGGTACTCTTGTACATTGCTGATGGGACTGAAACTGGTGCAGCCAATTTGGAAAGCAGTATGGAGATTCCTGGGAAGGCCGGGAATGGAAGCACCATTTGACCCAGCTATTGCCCTTCTCGCACTATTCCCTGAAGACCTTAAAAGAGCGTACTACAGGGATACTGCCAATCGATGTTCATAGCAGCACAATTCACAATTGCTACACTGTGGAACCAACCCAGATTACCTTCAATAGATGAATGGATAAAAAAAAAATGTTTTTTTTTTTTTTATATACTATGGAGGATTACACAGCACTAAAAAATGACAAAATAATGGAATTTGCAGGGAAATGCATGGCACTAGAGCAGATTATGCTTAGTGAAGCTAGCCAATCCCAAAAAAACAAATACCAAATGACTTCTTTGATATAATGAGAGCAACTAAGAACAGAGCAGAGAGGAAGAGCATGAAGAAAAGATTAACATTAAGCAGAGACATGAGGTGGGAGGGAAAGGTAGAGAAAAGAGAAATTGCATGGTAATGGAGGGAGACCCTTATTGTTACAAAAAAAATACATATAAGAGGTTGTGAGTGTAATGGAAAAATAAACAATAAGTGAAATGAATTACAGTAGGTAGCGTAGAGAGAGAAGATTGGGAAGAGAGCGGAGGGGGGATAGTAGGGCATAGGAAAGGTAGCAGAATACAACAGTAACTAATAAGACATTATGTAAAAATATGGATGTGTAACTGATGTGATTCTGCATTCTATATTTGGAGTAAAAATGGGAGTTCATAACCCACTTGAATCTAATGTATGAAATATGATAT
Source organism: Callospermophilus lateralis (assembly GCF_048772815.1). Taxonomy (NCBI): domain Eukaryota; kingdom Metazoa; phylum Chordata; class Mammalia; order Rodentia; family Sciuridae; genus Callospermophilus; species Callospermophilus lateralis. Next base: position 68,101 of record NW_027512439.1, read on the forward strand.
GTCAAGAGCTTTGTAATGTTTTGAGCAACCAATAAAAGAAAAAAAAGGTAGCAATATATATGCCAATCGAAAATCTTCATCAAATATATATAATCCAAAGATCGAAAAATATTCATTTTACTGAAATGGATTTATGTATAATGTTATTCAACTAGGAAGCTCACCCGTAGGTTGAATTTTCAGTTCCAACAGCGTTTAGGAGGAGTGATCTCTTCTCACAATTTGCATCTGCCAATTCAGCCACCTCACATGTGTGTACAAGTGATATCAGGTAGGATTCTATATGTGCATATAAAAATACATGTGCTGAATAGGCTACAGAGAAAGGGAGACAGGGATTCACATATTTGTTAATTTTAAAAACACATCTAGAACTATTTCAACAGAAAATTGACTAGATTTAAAACTCCTACATTATATAATGCAAAAAGCAATTCCAACTATACACCATGCCTCCTCTGAACTGCTTGTATTTCTATTCTTTTTGGGTTATTTTTCACCATCATTTTAGGATTATTAGTCAGAGACTAGTAGGGTACAGGTTAGTGTCAGGGATTAAGTATTTCAAATGGAAAATTGGAAAATGAATCCAATGTGTATGTAAATATGTGCTACACAAAAATCTTCCCACTCACATCCAGAACAATGCCTTGACATTACCTTCGCCCCAAGTAAGACACAATTAGAGTTGAAAAGTGTAAAAATCTAGGAATACATACATGGAATGGAATATGCTCCGGAGTTCACAACTTTTGAGGTGGTAGAGGAGTTTCCAAAAGTAAAGGGCAGGGTAAACACTCCACAAACAAGGAGCTCTGCTGGCCTAAGAATTCTTGGGAAATGGCCTCTGAGGTTGGGATCCTGAAATATATGTTGCTGTCATGAGCTTTAGCTTCCTTCGTAGTGAGACCATCAAAGCTGGGTCTGCATCTATGTGACCGCGAAGAGATGGTTTCTTATATTCCAATGAACATGAGGCAGCAGTGCTCAATTCTCTCTTTGTAGGTAAACTGTGGCCACTGGATTCTAAGTGTCTCCCAGTGGGGACTGTGAAGACATTTGGTCATCCTCCACTTTTCATGGTGTTTTTTGCTGCTGCACTGGGAATTTGGTATTTGCTTCACAAAATATAAGAAGTTCATTTGGGATACAGTGCTGGAGGGAGTTCTGTCACTTGTGGTGGGTCAGGGTCTGCAGGAGAATGCACCAACCAGGCTTCTATCCCACAGAGCTTGCCCCAGTAACCATAGTAAACTTATTCTGAACATTGCCCTTAAAACTCTCCATATAACAGGATGCCTTTACATATAAGGGTCTCATGTCTGCACTATATCAGTCACAAGCCATTTGGAAGCCAATGGCAGATCCACATAGCCCCTCCATGATGTTTTTTCACACACCTTCCCACCACTGCTCTAGGCCCACTACTCAGCAGGCTCCAAATTACTGGCATCTCGTGTTCTACATCATTTTCATGAAACCCAGTTAAACAAGGCACTGTCTGGTATACACATGATAAGCAACAGGACATCAAATTTTCTGCAGTTCCACCTGGTCATGGGAATTTAAAAAATTTCATGGTATTTATTTAGCAATTTTTCAAAAATGAAGTTAGAGGTACTGTGGGTCTCAATTCATTCAGGAACCATTAAGTGTGAGAAAGTTCATTTCAATGAAAGCTCTGGAGAACTCTCAAAGTCAAGGCTTCTCAAAGAGTTACCAAATGGTCACATAAAGCCAGGCCAATTGACGTCTACAATGTGAGGTCCATGTATGTTTTGACTCTCATCTATGGCTGCCAAGTCTTTCAGAATAAAATCATGTGATATCCTGGCTGAGATTCCCAGGCCTCTGTGGAAAGCCACCCTGGGCATAGATCTCAGTTTCCAAGAGTGAGTCTTATGTGTGTCCTCCTAAAATCCCAACACAATTCATGGCAATACTTCTCTGAGGTCAATTCCAGAATGCAGTCTCTAAGGGGAATCACACCAGAGTTCAAGCCCAGGTGGACCCAGTCATCCCTTCCAACCGCCACAAAAATTACCACAATTAAAATCAAAACACTCCCACAGGGCCATCATCTTCTTCCATGTAGACACTCATCATAACCTCTAGCTGGAGGTTTCTATGAGCCCAAGGTAGTGTCCAAAATAAGCTCACTTGCCCCTTATTTGCCTAAAATCATGGTGGCCTGGACACTCTTGCTGTGAACCAGGAGTGATCAAATATTCCTGCTGTTAAAGTGTTCCACTTCTCCAAATTCGGCCTACTGGCTGTAGGGTATAGATTCTTTATGTGATTTGGAGTCATGAGAAAATCCAAGCACATATGGGCTAGCCTCTGCAGGGATTTCAAGAACTCATTTGACCCAAAGGATCCCTATTCTCACTTGATGGAGTTCAGGAACCTAAAACAAGAAGGCAAAAATATTCATCCACAATGACTGCTCTTTTGGACATTTTAGTTTTGGAAGAACATGGGATCTTTCTTTAGATCCATCAGGTGCTGAGAATCTAAGCCACAACCTCATACAAGGACAAGAGGCTGATTCAGACACATCCCATTCCAAAGATATTAAGCAAAGAGCCACAGGTGGGGTCCATTCATTTCCATATGAAAACAGTGTTTTTCAGGCTACACAAAGGGGTGGCCTGAGGCAAAGACCTTTCTGACATTTAGGGTAATAGAAATAGAATTAAGCAAATGGCCCAAAGAAGGGTTTCTCCACTGAGACTTTACTGCACACACTGATATCTGAGTTTTCTGAGATGATCTCATTCCCTTCAGCTATCCAGAACATGGCCATGTCACAGAGCCTTGTGGTGTTACATATCTGGGAAACAAAACCATGAGTCTATTCTGCAGAGTGGCCAGAATTCACGTAGAAAACAGGAACTTTAGAAGATAGTAGATGTTGCCCATCCATAAGGCAAGCTGCAGTGCATTCATCAATTGCGCAGTATGAATTGCGCAAGCTTTCAACTAGAGACAACACATCCATTGGTGCATTCTCTTTTCTAATATCTACAACCATCGATACAGTGGGATACACAGACATAGAAACACTCACAATGTAAAACGACTTACTAGAAACAGTCCACTCCAAACCAAACAAACCACCTTTCCTACATATTCTCAGAACATGAGAAAAAACCACAAACTCACACCTACAACGGCAAAGGCACTTCCTTCCCCCAAATAGGTCTGTGACTATCCGGAGTGTCTTCTGACTGGTGGGCCATATTATGTTCCCCCAAAATGGCTTGTCCTGTTTCACATCTGGTCTCAATGTCCAACTCCGTGAAGTTGTAAGGAGCCAGCAGTGAGCCACTGCCTGCTTTCTCAGGAAAGGCCCCTCTTCAGAGCTCTGCTGGCATTTGGCCATCCTCACATCAGCAGGTACCAAGAAAGACTGACTATGTCTTTGGGAAAAGCAAACAAGTTAGCCCACTGGGTCTGGAGTGGGACTGGCTCTGGGTGCCTGGCTTCCTGGATCCCAAGTTCAGAGAATTCCATCACCAAGGAAGTGAAGTGAGGTCACTTCTTTCAGGAACTGAATATGGTCACTGCCTTGGTAACCACTTTGTCCTAACAGTTGCTTCCAAGGTTCCCATGAGATAGAGGCTGCCCCACATCCTGTGACACATTCAGAAGTTATAATGGTATATCAACCATAGGCACCCTGGAACAGCTCTCCACAGAGGCCTGGTTTGGTCCATCTTCTCTACATTAAGAAGAGAGAGGCTGATTCAGACACATCAATTCATCCTGACCAGGTTGTTTGCATGGAAGATGACTATTGCTCTCTCAGGTCCTACATAGCTGCCTACATCTTCTCCAAGGATCATTTCTTCATGGATCTTTGAGGTTCTAAGCAGGTGGAAGATCTTCTACATTTCTATATTGTAAGACCCACTCTGTCGCTGCTCTTAAGTTAGTTATATTGAGGGAACAGTGTATGGTTAGGGTTAATAACAAGTTCGATTTGGGTTACGAATCATTCTGCGGGATGAATAATGGTATTGGCAACCTGCGATATTTACAAGAGTATACATGTGAAATATAAGTATGAAAGCAGAAATCTAGGTAAGATTTGAAGCCCAGAAAGGCATTGGGGACTTGAGTGGGATACTTAACTTTGAGTTATGTGCTGCACAGATGTCTCAGATAAATCAATATACACTGGCATCGGACATTGTACCTTGGATGATTTAATGTTGAAGAGAGCATCCAGTCAAAAACCGATAGTCGGTAGGATTAGGAAGGTAGTTGGTAGATTTAGAAAGAAGAGTGAGCATAGGATTTGGACCAAAAGTTCTTCAGCAATAGGGTTTCGGGTAGAGAGTGTATGTAAATGTCAGCACATGTGAAGAGTCAGTCACAATGATGAACTGGGGAAAACATGTAGGAAAGCAGATATCAATAGAGACATTAGGAAATCAAGCAAAGTATAAAGTGTGTGATAGGGTTAGACATTTTCAACAGGTTTGAAGTTGAATATATAATCTTAGGAAGAAACAAATATGTAGTCACCAATAGGATTGATATTTGAGAGCATTAGGCAACCTGGACATGGATGATTTTAGTAATGGATGCTATCTTTTCATTTAGGCTTTGGTACAATTGTAAGTGTGACCTTTGCTTTTTGTGTCCGGAATATTTCTGTGATAAAATGTGTATGTAGATCAGGTGACATGAGTATTTCTTCCACCATTTCTGAGAGCAATATTTTGAAGATTTATAAATTCATATGGGGGTACAAATAGGTGTACCCTGTTTCTATTAATATAGACATAATGCATGAATAGACAATACTGTGAATAAATAATATAACTAGATCCACTTTAAATAATGGATTGAATGGATATCTGAAAATATATAAGAAATGTTATATTGATATACAATCATTAATTCCAACCAGTTATATATCTAATGATTATCTTATGGTTATGGTTAATCATGAAGGGTGTGTGAGTTTTTCTTCAAAATTGATTATGGAAATCGAAAACAATATATTTGGAAAAAAAGTCTCATGAATAGACCAGTCAAGAAACATAGAGAAATACATGTGTTCTGGAGCAGGAAGTGACTGAAAGTGAAACAAATGCCTATAAATTTGCTAACTAGTGAATGAAATATATATGCTAAGATGTGCATAAACTGAAGAAATAGTAATGTACCAGTGTGGAATAAAAATTAACGTCAAAATACACATCGTGTCCCATAGGAACCAACATGCATTGATGTTCAACTGGGTCAGTTAATGTAGACATATTAGAATTTGTATGCACCTTTCACTGAAGTTAGTTCTCAGTACTAGGAAACAAATATGTATTTCAGGTGTTTGAGTATTTCTAAGAATAATCTTGTGAAAAGTTGATTATTAATCCACATACCTGAACATGAATGAATTTAGGGAGTGTATAGAAGACACATAATTTTCATATTTTTAAAAATCTGGAGAGTATATATACACACACACACACAAACACAGAAATTAAAAAATAGCAATATATATGCCAATCGAAATTCATCATGAAATATATATCATAAAGATGCAAAAACATTCATTTTACTGAACATGGGTTTATGTATAATGTTGTTCCACTGGGAAGCTCACCCATAGGTTGAATTTTCAGTTCTAACAGCGTTTAGGACGAGTGATCAATTCTCACTTCTCACAATTTGTATCTGCCAAGTCATGTAACTCAAAAGAATGTACGTGTGATACCGTGTAGGATTCTATTTGTGCATATAAAAATACATGTGCTGAATAGGCTCCAGAAAATGGGAGACAGTAATTCACATATTTGTTAACTTTCAAAACACATGGAGAACTATTTCAATTAAAAATTGACTAGATTCATAATACCTACCCTTTATCATGCAAAAGGCAAGTCCAACCCTGAACTGCATGTATTTATGTACTGTTTGGGTTATTTTTCTCCATCATATTAGAATTAGTAGTCAGAGTCTATTAGAATATGGGTTATTGTCAGGGATTCAGAATTTCGAATGGAAAAATAGGAAAATTAATCCAATGTGTATGCAAATATGTGCTAAAACAAATCTTCTGACTCTCATCCAGAACAATGCCTTGAAATTATCTTCGCCCCAAGTAAGACACAATTAGAGAAGAAAAGTTGCAAAATCTGTGATTACATTTCTGGAATGGAAAATGCTCAGGAGTGCACAATCTTGGAGGTGGTATAGGAGTTTCCAAAAGTAAGAACACGGTACACACTCCACAAACATGGAGCTCTGCATGCCTAAAACTTTTAGAGAAACTGCCACTGAGGTTGGGCAATGATATATAGGTTTTTGTCAGGAGTTAAGCTTCCTTTGTAGTGATACCCTCAAAGCTGGGTCTGCATCTATGTGACCTGGAGGACAAAGTTTCTTATTTTCCAATGAACACAAGGCAGCACTGCTGAATTCTCTCTTTGTAGATAAACTGTAGCCCCTGGGGGTTTATTTTCTCCCCGTGTGGACTGTGAAACAATTTGGTCATCCTCCACTTTTCGTGGTGTTTCTTGCTGCTGCACTTGGAGTTTGGTACATGCTTCACGAAATACAAGGAGTTCAACTGGGAAACAGTGCTGGAGAGAGTTCTGTCACGTGTGGTGGGTTATGGTCTGCAAGAAAATGCACAAACCAGGCTTCTATCTCTCAAAGATTGCTCCCTTGTCCATAGCAACCTGATTCTGAACATTGCCCTGAAACCTCGCCATAGAACAAGATGCCTTTACATATAAGGGTCTGAAGTCTGCACTATGTCAGTCACAAGCCATTTGGAAGCCAATGGCAGATCCACATGGACCCACCATGATATTTTATCACACACCTGCCCACCACTGCTCTACGCCCACTACTCAGCAGGCTACAAATTACTGGCATCTCTGTTCTAAACAATTTTCAGAAAACCCTGTCAATCAAGGAACTGTCTGGTACACTCATAATAAGCAATAGGACATCGAATGTTTCTGGAGTGCCACCTGGTCATGGGAATTTCAAAAATTTCATGGTATTTATCTAGCCATTTTTCAAGGATGACATTGGATGCACTGTGAATTTCAATTATTCAGGAACCATTAAATGTTGAGAAAGCTCAATTCAAAGAAAATTCTGGAGAACTCTCACAGGCAAGGCTTTCCAAAGAGTGGACAAAAGATCACTTGAAGCCAGGACCATTGAGGTCTACAATGTGAGGTCCTATGTGTTTTGACTCTCAACTATGGCTGCCAAGTCTTTCAGAATAAAATCATGTGATATCCAGGCTGAGATTCCCAGTTCTTTGTGGAAAGCCACCCTGGTCCTAGATCTCAGGTTCCAAGGGCGACTCTCATGCGTGGCCTCCTAAAATCCCAACACAATTCATGGCAATACTTCTCTGAGGTCAGTTTCAGAACTCAGTCTCTAAGGGGAAACACACCAGGGTTCAATCCCTGGTGACCCAGTCATCTCTTCCAACCGCCACACAAATGACCAGAATTAAAACCAAAACACTCACACATGCCCCTCATCTTCTTCCATATAGACACTAATCATAACCTTGGCTGGAAGTTTCCATGAGGCACACAGCACAAGACAATGTCAAAATAAACTCCCTTGCCCTTCATTTGTCTAAAGTCAGTGTTTCTGGACACTGTTCCTGTGAACCAGGGCTGATCAAAGATGCCTGCCATTAATACTGTTCCACTTCTCCAATTTGAGGCATAGTGACTGTCAGGTATAGTTTCTTTATGTGATTTGGAGTCATGAGAAAACCCAAGCACCTATGGGCTAGCCTCTGCAGGGCTTGAAGGACTCAGTTGACCCAAAGGATCCCTCTTCTCACTTGATGGAGATCAGGAACCTTACAGAGGAAAGCAAGAGACTTCATCCACAATGATTGCTCTTTTGGCCATTTTGGAATTGGATGCACACATGGGATCTTTCTTTAGATCCATCAGGGCTGAGAATCTGAGCCATGGACTCACACTGCACTAAGAGGTGGATTCAGACATATCCCTTTGCAAAGCAATTAAGCAAAGATCCACAGGTGATGCCCATTTATTTCCATTTGAAAACTGATATTTTCAGGCTTTGGAAAGGTGTGGCCTTAGGCAAAGACCTTCCTTACATTCAGGGCAACAGAACAATAGAAAAGCAAATTCCCAAAGCAGAGTTTCTCCACTGAGACTTTCCTGGTCACACTGATATCTGAGTTTTCTGTGATACTCACCATTCCCTTCAGCTATCCAGTACATGGCCATGTCCCAGATTGTGGAGGAGATACATATCTTGAACAAAAAACCATGAGCCTATGGGAGAGTGGCCAGAATTCAGGAAGAAATCAGGAATGTAGAAAGGTAGTAGGTGTTGCCCATCTATAAGGTAAGCTGCAGTCCATTCATAAATTGGACAAGATGAATGCTGTGAAGATTTCTACTAGACAGGACACATCCTTTGATGCATTCTCTTTTCTATTGTCTACAACCACGGACACAGTGGGATACACAGAATCACTCACCTTCTCAAAGCACTTACTAGAAACAGGCCACTCCAAATTAAACAAACCGACTTTCCTACATATTCTTAGAAGATGAGACAAAATCACTAACACACAAACACACCCAAAAAGGCACCTTCTTTCCCCAAGTAGGTCTGTGACTATCCGGAGCATCCTCTGACTGGTGGACCATACTATGTTCCCCTGAAATGGGCTGTCGTATGTCAGATCTGGTCTCCTTGGCCAAAACTGTGAAGTTGTCAGGAGCCAGCGGTGAGCCACTGCCTGCTTTATCAAAAAAAAAAAAGCCCCTCTTCAGAGCTTTCCTGGCATTTGTCCATCTTCAATTCAGTAGTTGCCAAGAAAGACTGACTCTGTCCTTGGTTAATCCAAACATGTGAGACCACTGCAACTGGGACTGGGCCTGCCTCAGGGTGCCTGGCTTCCTGGATCCAAAGTTCAGAGTGTTACATCAACAAGAAAGTGACGTAGGTCACTTCCTCTAGAACTGAATGAGGTCACTGCCTTGGCAACCACTTTGTCCTAACAGTTGCTTCGAAGGGTCCATGAGATGGAGGCTGCCCCTACTTCCTTTGACACTTTCACAAGTTAAAATGGAATATCAACCATAGGCACCCGGGAACAGCTCTCCACACAGGCCTGGTTTGGTCCATCTTCTCTACATTAAGAAGAGAGAGACTGCTTCAGACACATCCCTTCATCCTTACCTGGTTGTTTGTCATGGAAGATGACTTTTGCTCTCTCAGGTCCTTCATAGCTGCCTATATCTTCTCCAGGGATAATTTCTGCATGGACCTTTGAGGTTCTCTGCAGGTTGAAGATCTCCTACATTCCTGTATTGTAAGACCAACTCTGTCCCTGCTCTTCTATAAAGGTAGATTGAGGGAATCGTGTATGTTTAGGGTTAATAACATGTTTGATTTGGGTTAGGATCATTCTGCTGGATGAATAATGGTATTGGAAACCTGCGATATTTATAAGATTATAGAGGTGGAATATATGTATGAAAACAGAAATCTCAGTAAGATTTAAAGCCCAGAAAGTCATTGGGTCCTTGATTGGGATAGTTAGCTTTGAATTATGTTCTGTGCAGATGTCTCAGATAAATCTATACACAATGGCATAGGATCTTGTACCTTAGATGATTGAATGTTGAGGAGAACATTCATTCAAAAAGGGAGAGTTGGTAAGATTACGAAGAGAGTTGGTAAGATTAGAAAAAAGTGTGAGTATAGGATTTGGACAAAAAGTTCTTTAGCAATAGGGTTTTGGGTAGAGAGAAAATGTAAATGTCAGCACATGTGAAGAGTCAGTCACAATGATGAACTGGGGAAAATATGTAGGAAAGCAGATATCAATAGAGACATAAGGAAATCAGGCAAAGTATAAAATGAGTGATACCAATAGACATTTTCAACAGGCTTGAGATTGAATATATAATCTTAGGAAGAAACAAATATGTAGTCACCAATAGGATTGACATTTGAGAGCATTAGGCAACCTGGACATGGGTGATTTTCATAATCCATACTCACATTCCATTTAGGCTTTGGTACAATCGTAAGTGTGACTTTGCATTTTGTGGCCAGAATATTACTGTGATAAAATGGATATGTAGATCAGGTGACATGAGTATTTCTACCACCATTTCTTGAAGCAATATTTTGAAGAGGTGTAAATTAGTATTGGGGGTACATAGAGGTGTACCATGTGTGTATGAATATAGACATAATGCATGAATAGTCCATACTGCGAATAAATAATACAACTGGTTCAAACTTTAGAAATTGGAATAAATTGATATCTGAAAATACACAGGGAATCATATATTGATATACATACATTCATTCCAACCATTTATACATCCAATGGTAATATTACGGTTGTGGTTCATCATAAAGAGTGTGTGAATTTTGCTTCAAAATTGATAATGGAAATCGACAGTAATGTGTGTGGAAAGAAGTCTCATGAAATGACCAGTCAAAAACAAAGAGGAATACATATGTTCTGAAGCAGGAAGTGATAGAATGTGTTACAAATTTCTTTAAATTTATGAAGTTGTGGCTGAAATGTATATTCTATGATGTACAAAAACTGAAGAAATAGTAATGTACCAGTGTTGTATAAAAATGAACGCCAAAATACACATCATGTCCCATAGGAACCTACTTGCATTGATGTTAAAGTGGGTCAGTTACTGTAAAAATATAAGGATTTGTTTGCACCATTTACTGAAGTGAGTTTTCAATACTATAAAACAAATATGTATTTCAGATGGATGAATATTTCTGAAAATAATCTTATGAAAAGTTGAATATAAAACCACATACATGAACATGAATGAATTTAGGGAGTGTATAATAAGATACATATATTTCATATTTTGACAAATCTAGAGTGTTTATATATATATATATATATATATATATATATATATATATATACAAAATACACACAGAGACATTAAAAAGTAGCAATATATATGCCAATTAAAATTCATCGTGAAATATATATCATCCACAGATCCAAAAATATTAATTTTACTGAACATGGATTTATGTATAATGTTTTTTAACTAAGAAGCTCACTCATAATTTGAATTATCAGTTCCAAAAGCGTTTAGGAGGAGTGATTTCTTCTCACACTTTGTATCTGCCAAGTTAGCCACCTCTCAAGAATACAGGTGTGATACCAGGTAGGATTCTATATGTTCATATAAAAATACATGTGCTGAATTGGTTACAGAAAAAGGGAGACAGGAATTCACATATGTGTTAACTTTAAAAACACATGCAGAACTCTTTCAACAAAAAATTGACAAGATTTACAACTCCAACCCTATATCATGCAAATAGGAAGACCAACTATACAACATGCCTCCTCTGAAGTGCTAGTATTTCTATTCTGTTTGGGTTATTTTTCTCCATTATATTAGAATTAGTAGTCAGAATCTAGTAGGGTATGGGTTAGTGTCAAGGATTCAGTATTTCGAATGGAAAATTGAAAAATGAATCCAATGTGTATGTAAATATGTGCTACACAAAAATCTTCCCACTCTCATTCAGAACAATGCCTTGACAATACCTTCGCCCCAAGTAAGACACAATTAGAGGAGAAGATTTAGAAAACCTGTGAACAAATATCTGGAATGGAATATGCTCAGGAGCCCACAACCTTGGAAGTGGCAGAGGAGTTTCCAAAGTTAAGGGAAAGGGTAAACACTCCACAAACATGGAGGTCTGCTGGCATAGAGACTTCTTGAGAAACTGCCTGTGAGATTGGGCACTTGAAAAATATGTTGTTGTCAGGAGCTTAACTTCCTTTCTAGTGAGACCATAAAAGCTTGGTCGGCATCTATGAGACCTGGAGGACATGCTTTCTTATTTCCCAATGAACATGAGGCAGCAGTGCTAAATTCTCTTTTTAGGTAAACTGTGGCCACTGGGGGCTAAAGGTCTCCCCATGTGCACTGTGAGCCATATGGTCATCCTCCATTTTCATGGTGTTTCTTCCTGCTGCACTGGGAGTTTGGTATTTGCTTCACGAAATAAAAGGAGTTCAATTGGGTCACAGTTCAAGAGGGAGTTCTGTCATGTGTGGTGGGTCAGGTTCTGCAGGAGGATACAAGAACCAGGATTCTATCCCACATAGCTTGCCCCCTTGACCATAGCAACCTGATTCTGAACAATGTCCTGAAAACTCTCCATATAACAAGTTGCCTTTACATGGAAGGTTCTGCTGGCTGCACCATGTCAGTCACAAGCCATTTGGATGCCAATGGAAGATCCACATGGCCCCACCACAGATGTTTTATCACATACCTGCCCACCACTGCTCTAGGCCAACTACGCAACAGAGTCCAACTTACTGGCATCTCTGTTCTACACCATTTACATGAAACCCAGTCAATCAAGGCACTGTCTGGTATATTCATGATCAGTAACAGGACATCCAAATGTTCTCCAGTGCCACCTGGTGATGGGAATTTCAAAAATTTTATGGTATTTTTCTAGCCATTTTTCAAGGATGAAGTTGGAGGCACTGTGAGTTTCAATTCTTTCAGGAACCATTAAATTTTTAGGAAGCTAATTTCAATGAAAGCTCTGGAGAACACTCACAGGTAAGGCTTCCCAAAGAGTGGCCAAAAGATCACATGATATTATTCCCATTGAGGTCTACAATGTGAGGTCCATATGAGTTTTGACTCTCAACTCTGGGTGCCAAATCTTTCAGAATAAAATCATGTGGTATCCTGGCTGAGAGGCCTAGTGCTCTGTGGAAAGCCATCCTGGGCCTAGAACTTAGTTTCCAAGGGCGACACTCATGCCTGGCTTCCTTAAATCTCAACGCTATTCATGGCAATACTTCTCTGAGGTCAGTTTGAGAACTCAGATTCTAAGGGAATCACACCAGAGTTCAAGAACATGTGGACCAAGTCATCTCTTCCAACCGCCACCCAAATGACCACAATTTAAAACAAAACACTCCAACGTGGCGCTCATCTTTTTCCATATAGACACTCATAATGACCTCTGGCAAAAGTTTTCCATGAGGGGCACAGCCCAAGACCGTGTCCAAAATAAGCTCTCTTGCACCTAATTTGCCTAAAGTCAGGGTGGCCTGGACACCCTTCTTGTGAACCAGGAGAGATCAAATAGGCCTCCCATTAATACTGCTTCGCTTCTTCAATTTGAGGCCAACTGACTGTGGGGTTTGGATTCCTTATGTGAATTGGAGTCTTGAGAAAACCCAAGCAACTATGGGCTATCCTCTGCAGGGCTTTGAAGAACTCATTTGAACCAAAGGATCCCTATTCTGACTTGATGGAGGTCAGGAAAGTTACAGAAGAGGCGAGAGACTTCATCCACAAGGACTGCTTTTTTGGCCATTTTGGTTTTGGGTGTACACCTGGGATCTTTCTTTAGATCCATCAGGAGCTGAGAATCTAAGCCACACCCTCACACAAGGCAAATAGGCTGATTCAGACACATCCATTCCAAAGCAATTAAGCAAAGAGCCACAGGTAATGCCCATTCATTTCCATTTGGAAACTGTTTTCTTCAGGCTTCACAAAGTGGTGGACTGAGGAAAAGACCTTCCTGACATTCAGGGCAACAGAAGAATTGGTAAACAAAAGGCCCCAAGCAGGGTTTCTTCACTGAGACTTTCCTGGTCACACTGATATCTGAGTTTTCTTAGATGCTCGCCATTCCCTTCAGCTATTCAGTACATGGTCATGTCACAGAGCTTCAAGGTTGTACATATCTTAAACACAAAACCATGAGCCTATTCTGGAGAGTGGCGAGAATTCAGGAAGAAAACAGGACCTTAGGTAGATAGCAGGTGTTGCACATCAATAAGGCAAGCTGCAGTCCATTCATAAATAGGGCAGGATGAATGCTGGGAAGCTTTCTACTAGATAGGATATATTCATTGATGCATTCTCCTTTCTAATGTCTACAACCACGGACATAGTGGGATACACAGACATAGAAACACTCACCTTGTCAAACGACTTAGTAGAAACAGTTCACTCCAAACAAAACAAACCACCTTTCATACCTATTCTCAGAACATGAGACAAAACCACAAACCCACACCCACACCACAAAGGCACCTCCTTCCCCCATGTAGGTCTGTGACTATCCGGAGTGTCCTCTGACTGGTGGGCCATACTATGTTCTCTGGAAATGGCCTGTTCTGTCTCAAATCTGGTCTTTTGGCCAACTCTGTGAAGTTGTCAGGGGCCAGCGGTGAGCCACTGCCTGCTTTCTCAGGAAATGCCCCTATTCATAGCTTTCCTTGCATTTGGCCATCCTCACATCAGTAGGTTCCAAGAAAGACTGAGTCTGTCCTTGGTAAATCAAAATAAGTTTGACCACTGGCACTTGGACTGGGACTGGTTCTTTGTGCCTGGCTTCCTGGATTCCAAGTTCAGAGAGTTCCATCACCAAGGAAGTTAGGTGAGGTCACTTCCTTTAGGAACGGAATGAGGTCACTGCCTTGGCAACAACTTTGTCCTAACAGTTGCTTCCAAGGTTCCCATGAGAAGGAGGCTGCCCCTACTTACTGTGACACTTTCACAAGTTACAGTGGTATGTCAACCATAGGCATGCAGGAGCAGCTCAACAAATGCCTGCTTTGGTCCATCTTCTATACATTAAGAAGAGAGTGGCTGATTCAGACACATCTCTTCATCCTGAGCAGGTTGTTTGCCATGGAAGACTTTTGCTGTCTCAGGTCCTTCATAGTTGCCTACATCTTCTCCAGGGATCATTTCTGCATGGACCTTTGAGTTTCTCAGCAGGTGGAAGATCCTCTATATTCCTGTATTTTAAGACCAACTCTGTCCCCACTTTTCTGTAAAATTAGATTGAGAGAACAGTGTATGGTTAGGTTTAATAACATGTTCGATTTGGTTTAGAAAGGAAACTACACGGTTGAGCAAACAGGGTCCTACCGTTAGCAATAATATGAGGATTATAAATGGACCGGCCATGGCAGATGAAAGCATAGTTAACCAGGTTGACTATGTGAACAAAGAATCAAACCTCCCTTCTGGGGCCTCTGTCTCTCTTTGACGCTCTTCAAGTCGTTTTCTTAATTTACTCATAGATTCTTTTACAACTCCAGTATTGTCGGCATAAAAACAACATTCTTCCCTCAATGCAAGCAAAAAGGCAACTTTCTCTCATGAAGAGGAGGTCCAACACTCGCCTGCTCTGTAAAACAACTTCAGAGAGAGAGAGGTTAAAATTCCTGTAAAGCTGTGATGTCGGTTTTTAATGTCTTTAAGCTTTGGTCTATTTCTGCTTCTAATTGTGTCTTTGTTGTGTCTCATGGACTAGGGCAGTTGTTCCTATGCCCACCCCTTCAGCAATTATTATTCCTCATAGGATGGCCAAAGTGAGGGATACAGGTTCCCGGTGGAACCGTGTTGTATGCCCCCCTATTTGAACTTTAAATGAACCTACGTCATGATAGAGCACTCTGAAAAACATCTGCATCATTACATAATTAATCACATCTATTGACCATTTTATGTAAACATAAATAATGTTAAAGTGTATAGAATTATACTGTTTTAGGAATGGACAAGAAAATGCACCTAAAATAGCACCAAAGTGAGGAAAACATTCTTATTTGGTTGCATCCGGATTTAGAGGGCATTGCTTCTGTTGTAATCAATTAATCCCCTGAACCCCAAGTTTTGGTAGTTTTAGAATTTGTACCCAACATGTAAGGGAAGGGGCTCAGAAGTTCACAGTCTGCAGAAATTCACAAAAATTAGTTTTTGTTTCTGTTTTTTTTTTTCCTCTGTTCTGGGCAAGTTAACTTTTCAAGGACACCTTGGAAGGGGAGAGCTTTTTTGTCTCTTTTTTTCTCCCTGCCAGCTGTCACCATGGAGACCAGTTGCTAACTTTTTTATCTTAGAAATGTAGGCATCTAGGTGAAGCCCCAGCTCAAGGCCAGAGGCCTTGTTCACATATTTTGTGAAAAACTGGAAAGGCAGTGTCTAGCTTAGGGGTTGTGATTTTTCCAGCCAGTGGCCAAGTAGAACAGGGCAACACGAAAAGTGGAAGTTTATGTACATTGAACTCTTTCAGAGGGACTCTTTTGCTGAAAGACCTAAAGTAAGCCTTGGTGAAGACTTCTGGAGAAGGTCATTTAAGACATTTCTGTGGACCTGGTACAGAGGGGGAAGACGGGGTATTCGAGGCTGAGAGCAGCTCCGTGGATCTAAGAATGAGAAAAGAGAGATGTAAAAGAAAAATGGTAAAGGGGTTTGGGATTTTCCTAGAACAAAACTTGAGCATTAGAACAGGTATAGCAGAGGGGAAGATGGGAGTAAATATTCCAAAAAGCCTTTGAGGGACTTTAAATTCTTAGAAACCTCTTTTCAGTGATGACAAAGCAACTTTAAATGCCATTTTCATTACATCGTGGATAGGGGTCTGAGGGCTCTTCTCAGCTGGTTTGAGCTTTGGGTTAGCTTGCTAAAGGACTTGGTGGGACCTAGTGCAGGCCCTGACAGGAAAAGAGAGGAGTGAGTGGGTGAAGGGGTACCTCGGTACCTGCTACCTCAGCAACGGGGCAATGTTCTGAGAACCAGCGGAGGTTTGGGTTTTTGATTTAGTAATTGGAGAGGAGAAATCAGGTTGCTAAGATGGGAGTGATAGCAGAGAGTCTAGAGCAGAAGGCTGAGGGTGAGGAACTATTGGAGAAGCATAGTACAGGATGTGAGAAAAAGAGGAAAAATGATTCCACATAGGGAAATTTCCCCCTTTTGAGAACTTGCCGAAGTTAAAAATGTCACTCAGAATTTGAGGATCTAGAGAACCCTCTGGGGGCCATAGTATTTGGTTGTCTAATTGGTAATATGGCCAATGCTGTGTACTGAATTTGATGAGGAGTTTGGGTTCCACCAGGCAGCCCCTGTATGCTCACATTCCCTTGACTTACACAAGAAGTCGGCTTCTCCCCCACACAGCCGTGGCTCTTTGTGGCTTTGATAGTCCGCCAAGCAAACATAGTAATCTAGGCTAGCCAACCTGAATCTGTCTCGCGTGTCCCTGCATCCATAATATTTGTTTCCATTATCTATGGTACAGAAGAGATTTAATGGGATTTTAGTGGGATCCTCTTCATCAGGGATATCTCAATAGGAAAGACCTATACCGACCTGACAAATGTCTGGGTGGAGAGATGGCCACCAGGTCTCTATGGGGCCTGTATGCGAGATAGACTATACTTCTTGTCTAGTAGGATTTGTGATCAGCCATTGCTGCTGAACGGGGTGATGAGGGTTAGAACTACTGGTGGCCAAGGGGAGAGTCTATAGTCTTATCCACATAGCGAATACGCAATTTGACATGGTTACCACGCTTTTCCAGTTTCCAACAAGAGTCTGGACACAGCGAAGGCTTGAGATGAGAGGCATGGATCCAAAAAGTGATTCCGTCTACTTTAACGCTTTAGGTTTTATAAGTAGCACCTGGTATGTTCCTTTCCAGTGGGGTTCCAGGGATGACACCTGATGTTGTCTTATGTAGACGAAGTCTCTTACCTGATATTGATTTAGAGTCCCCTCCTCCCCTGGTTGGTAGGCAGTGGCCAGCTGTTTCCACAGTTATCGCTGAGTTCTTTCAATGACTTTAAGTCTGTCAAGCAAGGGGGTGTGGAAGTGATCGTTAAGCCTTAGAGTTGGGGTTAGGTCCCTTATTGGATGATGGGAATCATAGAGAATTTCATAGGGGGTGAGGTTACACAAAGAAAGAGAGGGAATATTTCTCGCATGAAACAGTGCATAAGGCAGGAGCATAATCCAATCTTTTATGCCGGGCTCTAAGCTTAATTTTGTGAAGGTCTCTTTAATGGTTCTATTTATTTTTTCTACCTGTCCTGAGCTCTGGTGTATATAAGCATAATGTAACTTAAAATTAATCCACAGGGTCCCAGTTAACACCTGACTTACCTGGGCCATGAACACCAGTCCATTATCAGACCCTATTACCTTAGGCAGACCATATTTTGGAAAAATATCTTTCAGAATCTTCTTGAAAATCATTTGTGCAGTTTTTTTTGTGTGTGTGTGTGTGTATGTGTGGAAGGCTTCAGTCCATCCTGAAAATGTATCTACAAAGACTAGGAGGTATTTAAGTCCATACCTTGCTGGCTTAATTTCACTATTGTCCACTTCCCAAAATTGTCGTTTTCTGGTTCCTCATAGGTGCTTTCCTCTAGGAAACTGGAAGGGTAAGCATTAACCAATTGACGGACTCGACAGGCTTTTGTTACCCGTTCAGTTATTTTCTTTCGCTGTGAGTCGGTTAGTGGAAAACTCTGTTCTTAATCCTACAGGAATGCCTGCAGTTTCATTGAACCAAGGTGAGTGAGTTGGTGTACATTTTTAACGTAGTGTAGGGCTTTCTGTAATTGCAGCCTGAGCTCAGTGAAGTTGAGGTGTTCAGTGTCAGTGTCCATAGATATTATAAAAAACTTCCTGGTGATCAGGGGTCCATTGGAATTGGGCATCTCCCTCTAACACCGGGTATAAAGGAGCAGCTAAAAACGCAAACCCAGGTATCCATAACCTGCAAAAGGCAGCAGTCCCAAGAAACTCTCTGAGTTGTCTCCTGTTAGATGGGGGTGGTATCTAGGCAATGGTTTGTTTTCTGGGCTCAGTGAGCCATCATTTACTGCCCCTAAGGAAACAGCCCAGGAAGATTACTTCATGCCAGCAAATTTGGGCCTTTTTGGCCGAAACTCTATACCCGAGTTGAGCAAGCTCATATAATAGTGCTTGGGTCCCAGACTCACAGTTTTCCTTGGTGTTGGCTGCCAGTAGCAGGTCATTCACGTATTGAAGCTGGGTGACTTTGGGGTGCGTAGTTCTGAAATTGCTGAGATCTCTGTGGAGGGCTTTATCAAAGAGAGTGGGGGAGTTTTTGAACCCCAGTGGGAGTCTAGTCCAAGTTAGTTGACCAGATGTTCAGGTTTCTGGGCCTACCCACCCGAAAGCAAACAGCAACTGACTATCTTTATGCAGAGGCAAGCAAAAGAAAGCATCTTTTAAGTCCAGAACAGTATACCATTTCCGCTCAGGGTTCAGAGTGCTAAGCAGATTGTACGGATTAGGTACCGTGGGGTGAATGTCCTGCACTCTGTTGTTGATCTCTCTTAGGTATTTAACAGGGCGATTGTCCCGGTTCCTGGCTTTTTTTTTCTAGTAGCAGGGGAGTGTTCATGGCCAATTGACAGGGCCTTAGGACGCCTAAGGTCAGATATTTCTGAATATGGGGCCTTATCTCATCTTTAGCTTTTTTTGCTTAGAGGATATTATTTGACATTAATTGGGGAGGCTGAGGTTTTTAACTCCACTGTTATTGGAGGTTGTTTCACGGCCAGGCCTAACCCAGCAGTTTTTGCCCAGGCATCTGCGTAATCTGTTATCCATTTCTGGCGTAGCTTGCCTGTTTGATCAGTCTTGGGGGGTGTGAAGAGTGGATGTTCATCTTCTACTAATTTAGTTAAAGCCGTGACTATAGGAGTTTATACTAAAGGATTTAGAAATTTCATTTGGTAGCCTTCATGGTTAAAAGTTATTTAGGCCAAGAGCTTGGTGAGCAGATCTCTGCCCATCAATGGGTCCAGGCATTCCTGGATTACTAGGAAGGAGTGATGGATTTTTCCTTTACCTAGGTCCATGGTCCTCTTAGTAGTCTAAGCCTGATATTTACTGCCATTAGCCCTTTGAACTACAGACCTTTTATTTGATAGAGGGCCCAATGGGGCCTTAAGGGCTTCGTATACTGCTCCTGTATTCATTTCAAAGTTTACTGGGGTCCGCTACACTTCAAAAGTTACCCTGAGCTAGGGGAAGTGATCTGAGCCCCAACTTTCTTAGTCATGCACCAGAGTCACAATGGCTGGCTGGCGTGGCTGTCTCTTCATAGGGCACTTTTTGGCCCAGTGTCCTTTTTTTTTTACAGTAGGCACATTGATCTGAGGCCAGGGGTGGCCTCTTGCATGGCCCCAGGTAACCCTTACTGTCACCTTACGTCTTAATTTCTGGCCTCTTTCTTGTTGTAACAAGGATCTTGGTCAATCCCTTAGTCTGTCTTTTGCTTCTCTCATCCTTCCTTTGCTCCCTTTCTTTCTCCCTGTTTCTCTCTTATAGTATACTTTCTCAGCTTCTCTGACTAAATCTCTCTTTTAAATTTTTTTAATATCCATGGCAGCTTGCCCAATTAAGGCCATTGTTACAGATGAATTTTGATCCGCTGCCTGAGGATCGAAAGGAGTATATCTTTTATATGCCTCCATAATTCTTTCTAGAAACAAAGAGGGAGATTCATCAGGCCTTTGAATAATTTCTCTTACCATGGCCAAATTAGTTGGTCACCTAGCAGCCCCTTGGAGACCTGCTATTAGAGCCAGGCAATAATTGGACAGATGCTCTTTATCTTCAAAGGTGTTGGGGTTCCAGTTGGGTTGGTTTAAGGGTAAGCTCGCTTTGATTATGTTGGGAAGTTGTGTTGGTCGCCAATCAGGTCCGTGGATATTTTTTTTTTTTAGCTTCTTGGAGGTTTTTCTCTTATTCCTCTGTCATAAAGAAAGTCCCTAGGAGTTGTTGGCAGTTATCCCAAGTAGGCAGGTGTAAAAACGTTGGCGAGTTCTCTGAGTTCTTTTAGCCGGGCCAGCTTCCTTCAGGGAAGGAGGGGCTCTGCGTGCCACGGGACTGTCATCTGGATGGCGCTGGGCCATCCTAGCTTCTTTGAATGGTGGAGAGGCTGAGTCAGCAGCAGGGGAATCACTTAGAGGGTGTTGGCAGTTGGGGGATGAAGGCAGAGGATAAGGAGGGGGAGGAGAGTCCAGTAGAGTCTTGAGACTCAGGGAGAACAGAGGGTGCAGGAGGAGGAGCAGAGAGTTAAAGAGATAGAATCATGGGGGAAGGAGTAGGAGTCCGTGCAGGGACAAGGAAAGGCTTCACCCTTGGAGGAGGAGATTTGCAGAGGTCCTGACAAGTTAAGATACATGGCTGTTGATCTGGACGTCTACGTGGCCCCGGCTAAAAGACAATATCTCGAACTTTTCAAATTAGTGCGAAGTAGAAAGATCCTTCTAGGGGACATCTGACTACAAAGTTGGGTCATTCTGAGACACAGAATCTGCAAGATCCGGCGTTTTACTGAAAAAGAAAGATTCTGAGCCCTTAAGCAGACTTTGGTCTAGTGATCAAGGGTCATGAACAGAGGCATTGAAGTGCTCTGTCCCATAATGAAATATACACAGACAATAAAAGCAATGACACAAGACACAGACAAGACAAGACAATAAAGACAGGCAATGGACGTCCAATACTGAGACCATGACTGAGTAGCTGGCAAAACATGATGGGCTGGCAATACCGAATCCGAAACAAAATATCACTGAATAAAGGAGACTATTGTTCCTCGATTTCATGAGTTCATCCCCCAGGGACATGGCCTGTGGCTCTGTTACATGTGTGTCAGCCACCATGGGAGAGAGCTCACGCTCTTTACCAATAGCCATTTTGTGAAACCCTAACCTGAATCCTGAAACCAGAAAGAGGGGCCTTATTTATCCCCAGAGGAGCCCATTGGGGGTCTTTCATCTGCGGCTGCCGGATCTCACTGGGGCCACCAGATGTAAAGATCGGGCGAGGGTGGGTGGAAGAGACCACCAAGAGACTGTCTCATGCAACAGCAAAGGCTTTATTGGGAGTCCGGCATGCAAGGGCTCAGAGCTCACTTGAATAGAGCAGAGAGCCCTGAGAACAGCTTAAGAAGTGCTTATATATTTTCCTTGGAGAGGGCAGGAAGGAAAGTTTATTGATGGGTAAGTGCGAGTGGGCGGTTTGCGTGCAACTGGTTGACCGAGTACATTCTGCAGTTTGGCAGTTGGGGACAGCACATTCTGGGAACAAGAATAGCAAACAGTTCTCAAGATTTCAACAGTGTTTTGTTAAGCATACAGAAAATCAAGAAGTGACAAGTACCTATTTTATTAACCTTTCAATATAAGTATGAAAACAGAAATCTAGGTAAGATTTGAAGCCCAGAAGTTCATTGGGCCCTTGATTGGTATACTTAGCGTTGAATTACATTCTGTAGTGATGTCCCAGAAATATGGATATACAATGGCATAGGACCTTATACCTTCTCGGAGGTCAATTCTAAAACACAGACTCTAAGGGGAATCACACCGAAGTTCAAGCCAAGGTGGACCCAATTATCTCTTCCAACCGCCACACAAATGACCACAATTAAAACCAAAACACTCCCACATGGCACTCATCTTCTTCCATATAGACACTCACCATAACTTCTGGCAAGAGGATTCCATGAGAGGTGCAGCACAAGACAGTGTCCCAAATAAGCTCCCTTTCCCCTCATTTGCCAATAGTCAGGGTGGCCTGGACACCCTCCCTGTGAACCAGGAGTTATCAAATATGTCTGCCATTAATACAGCTCTGTTCTCCAATTTGAGGCCTACTGACTGTGGGGTTTAGATTCTTTATTTGAATTGGATTCATAAGAAAACCCAAGAACCTATGGGCTAGCATCTGCAGGGCTTTGAAGAACTCATTTGACTCAAAGGATCCCTATTCTCACTTGATGTAGGTAAGAAACCTTACAGAAGAATGTGAGGCACTTCATCCACAGTGACTGATTTTTGGCCATTTTGATTTTGGATTCACACATGGGATCGTTCTTTAGATCCATCAGGTGCTGAGAATCTAAGCCACAGGCTCACACAGGACCAAGAGGCTGATTCAGAAACATCCCTTTACAAAGCAATTAAGCAAAGAGCCACAGGTGGTGCCCATTCATTTCCGTTTGAAAACTGTTTTCTTCAGGATTCACAAAGGCGTGGCCTCAGGCAAAGAACTTACTGACATTCAGGGCAACAGAAAAATAGGCAATCAAAAGGCCCATTGCAGGGGTTCTCCACTGAGACTTTCCTGGTCTCATCGATATCTGAGTTTTCTGAGATGCTTGCCAATCCCTTCAGCTATCCAGTACATGTCCATGTCACAGTGCTTGGAGGTGGTACATATCGTGGACTCAAAAGCATGAGCCTATTTTGGAGAGTGGCTAGATTTCAGGAAGAAAACAGGAACTTAGGAAGGTAGCAGGTGTTGCCCATCGATATGGCAAGCCCTAGTGCATTCATAAATTGGGCAGGATGAATGCTGGGAAACTTTCTACTAGACAGGAAACATCCATTGATGCATTCTCTTTTTCTAATGTCTACAACCACGGACACAGTGGGATACACAGACATAGAAACACTCGCCTTGTCAAACAACTTACTAGAAACAGTTCACTCCAAACCAAACAAACCGACTTTCCTACCTCTTCTCAGAACATGGGGCAAAACCACAAACACACATCCACACCCAAAAAGGCACCTCCTTCCCCCAAATAGGTCTCTCACTATCCGGAGTGTCCTCTGACTGCTGGGCCATACTATGTTCCCCAGATATGGCCTATCCTGTCTCAGATCTGGTCTCCATATCCAACTCTGTGAAGTGGTCAGGAGCCAGCTGTGAGCCACTACCTGCTTTTTTAGGAAAGGCCCCTCTTCAGAGTACTCCTGGCATTTGGCCATCCTCACATCAGTAGGTACCAAGAAAGACTGACTCTGTCCTTGTTAAATTGAAGCAAGTGAGACCACTAGGACTGGGACTGGGACTGACTCTGTGTGCCTGGCTTCCTGCATCCCAAGTTCAGAGAGTTCCATTACCAAGGAAGTGAGGTGAGGTTGCATCCTTCAGGAACTGAATGAGGTCACTGCCTTGGCAACCACTTTTTCCAAACAGTTGCTTTCAAGCGTACCATGAGAAGGAGGCTTACCCTACTTTCTGTGGCACTTTCACAAATTAGAATGGTATATCAACCATAGGCACCAAGAAACAGCTCTCCACACAGGCCTGATTTGGTCCATCTTCTCTATATTAGGAAAAGAGCCTTTAGTCCGGGGAGCACTGCAGTGAACCTCTGCACTAAAACTATTAGCAAGCACCTGGTGGAGGAGTCCTCCATAGGTAAGTGGGGCTTTTATAACATCTGATATCCGGTTAAGGGAGATCTCTTCTGATGACAGAGATGTGGCCTGGGGAGGCTCACATATACTCCTTTCCAGGAGAGTAACCAGAATCGTTCTGTCCTCTGTTCTGTTCTGTAGGGAATTCCTCTGGAACTGTAGAGAGGGGCCGACGGGCACGCATGCACTCCTACCCTGGAGCTATAGCAAGATGTTGCACTGTTCCACTGTTTTTCTGTTTAGGCGCATGGATTCTGTTTTTTGTGTTTTGTTTTGTGTTCTATTTTTTTGATTGTTTGTTTGTTTTTGTTCATTTTGTTGTGTGATTTCAGTGGTAAAAACTTAAGGATTTTGGACGTAAAAATAGGTAATAAAGAGAGTAAGCCTGACACCCCTTTGGACTGTGTTTTAGGGAACTGCGATGAACTTTACTCGCCTTTGTTAAGCAGCATGATAGAAGCTCCTAGCTGGCTGCCTGGAGCACACCCATTGCAGAGGGCAATGCTTGGTGGGGACCTAAGAACTGAGCATCTCCGAGGTTAACAAGTGAAACTCCGTTAAAACCCCTTGTCACTCCAGATCAAGAGAGTCACAACCTTTGGCAGAGTCCCCTGTGTTTCTCCTTTGTTCGCAAAGCAATAAACCTCCCTTTTTCTTTTTCTCAAAACTCAGTCCTCATTATTAAATTGGTATTAATTGGCGTCAAGTTGAGGAATCGAACTTTAATTTACAAATTTGGTACCCGCCCTCCACCCCGGAACTTTGTGAGAGCTGTCTACTGAAATATTAGGAGATGAAGCATGCTTGGTGTGGAACTGAACAAGAGGAGCTAATCCTGTAAGTAAAAGGAGGGACTGAGGGACTCCCAGCAGCTGCCAAAGCCCTGTTGATTCAGGGAATTACCTCCTTCCTCCCCGCACTGTAAGAATTATGCCACCTCTGTCTTGTTAAAAAAGAGAAAAAGAAAAAGGGGACACTAAATGCAGTGAAGTCACCATGGAGACACTTTATTTTACATTTCAGGTTTCCCCTCTGTTAAAACATGTGGTCCCCCCCCTGTGGATATCTATGGTGCACACTGGTGTAGGAGATTTTTCTCTTATCTGCTCTGGTTTAAACGGTTCTCTCTGACAGCCATAGTCTGAACCTCCTTTCTGTCTGTCTTGTGTCTTTGTATCTGGCCCTTTAAGACATGTGCAATAATGTGTTGATATTATAAATTGTTTCTTGGGAATGATCTTAGCTGAATGTGTGTCTAAATGATGATGTTTTATTTTAACAATCTGGTATCTGAATGGGTTTTTGAAGCATTGCAGAATCTTGCAGTTAAAAGTCGGGTTTAGGTAATTGTTTAGTTTATGATTTCAGATAATTCATGCCAGAGAACTTAAATACTTAGTATGGAAAACTGAAGAACTCTACTTCCAAGTTGGCAAGTAAATTCCCAATCATACAGTCTTTTTTTCACCAATTTTGAATTGGATAGCCTCGGAAAATGTCACTGTGTGTACCACTGCATTAATTTGGACAAGGATATTAAATCATAGAATGGTATCTGTTGACAAAACAAGATGTAAAGATATAAAATTTTGTGAATTGTATCTTAAATTTGTATCATAATTTTCAACATCCAAACCTCAAAATTATGGTTAAAATGCCTTAGGCCTGAGGTGTCTGCTCAGAATAGCAGTTTTTCCTGCTCCTTCCAGACCTCAGCCATGATTTATATTGAAATGTAAATGAAAGAAGCCTGAAAGCTTAGTAGGAGACTGATTTGAGGCCTAAGGGAAAAAAAAGGTAAATTGTATGGTATTTACTAATTACTAGCCAGTCACCTTTTCTAGGACTCTTTTTTTTTCCTTAGATACTTTTTTTTTTGAGCTCATGATTTTGAGCATACAGACCTAGGTTAATGTTTTTCAGATCAGTTCTATCTTTGACCAACTGTAGACTTTTTGAAACATTGCAATGGAGATTTCACCTGAGAAAAGCTACAAGGCCCTTACTATTATTATGTGTGCACACTTTTGTTATGTGTTGTATGTCCACATATACATATGTCCGTATATCATATATATGATACACAAATTAACATATACAAGGAGCGCTCATAAAAAAGCGCTCATTAAAACAAATTTAAATAGGAGATCCAAAGATCTTTAATTCACGTGATTTAAATGTTTCAATTTAAATTGGATAAACAGATAAAAATCAATGTCTTTAAATTTAAGCTTACAATTTTTTTAGGTGTTCAAAAATCTAATAAAATATTAATATCTACAAAATGTCTAATATGCCTTGGTTCTAGGACCTTTCCTTCAACATAAAAATGGTTTACACTGTCAACACATTTCTCTAATATTTTGATAAATAAGTAAAGTAAATTTGATATGGGATTGCTCATTCATGAGTACTTTTCTTAGATATCTGATTGATTTACTAAGGTCTGAATAAGTTCTTATTAAAGTCTGTATAAGAATATAAAAATAAGTCATGTGTTAATGAGACAAAAATTTCTTAAAACATAAGTTTACCCATAACGTTGTGTTTATTAAGTTTTATTTTCTCCAGAGCAAGCAACCATAAAAATTAAACAACTGATTAAATAAGAACTGTTATTTTAGAGCACTGTACTGCCATTGCTTTAAAAGCTAAACTTGGTTAATGTAGAAACATCAATGTAATTGTGATGCTATCAATGTTTTCATATCTTATAGGTATGCAAGTCTGTAAGGTAGAAACTTTAAAAGAGCATTATATCAAGCTGGTGCTCTGAAGTTGTATGGTAAAAAATATATTGGGGATTTATTTACCTGTTATCAATAAGATATGTAAACTTTTATGTTACTTTTTACATTGGGGAACAATTTAAATGTATTTTTTAGTTAATGAGAGCCTAATCGATGTAAAGGTTAAAAACTTTCAGCCTTTCTTTAATTCATGTTTTAAATGTGATATCATATGGTGTTAGCTAATGTTCATGTGACCTCAAACAATTCATGTAAACTTTGTCAAATGATATTTAAAAATAAGAATTAGCTTTAGAACTAAAATACTTAAGATTTATAAAGAGCCCTGCCTTAGCTGAGATAAGGCTCTGTGTCCCATCTTACTACATGTGAGAATGACTACGAAACCAGTAGGTTAGATAATATTTCTTTAAAGTTATGTTAAAAAGTTGGTTTTTTTTAAGGTCAATATTCCTAGGATCTCAAACAGGGGATATAATGTATAACTCAGCCAAAAAATTCAGGGTAGCTGTTACACAAGCTAAGTATTTTTACTTTTGTTAATTTTATTTTGAAATTTTCTTATAAGTGATCTAAAGATTCTCTGTTACTGTTTTACAAACGTGTTGCTTTAAGAACACAACATGGGTTTATTCAATATAATAAGTCATTACTTACAATACAGACAGTATAATACAGATCCCAATTAATAAAAAGATAATTATATAGTTATAGACATTAAAGCCCAGTACTCTTAATATAAGGCTGTTAAAATTTATTTGCTGGATGTTTAAGATTAGGATTTAAAATTAAAGTTAAATGAAAAGAGCCAAGAAAACCAATATTTGGCTTTTGCCCTATGAGTCAGTCTGAATCCAGGGAACAGGGGACTTCTCTAAAGAGCTTTGAAACTCTGAGCCACATAACCTCCTCCTGATCAGGGAGTTTAATGAGACCACTGGAGAACAGAAAGCCAATCAGTGTATTTGTTATGAAGAGGAGAGTCATCAAAGAAAGGAGACATCCCTGATGCTTCCGTGGGAAGCCAAATGGTCAAGCAAGATCTGGACCCACCTAGCGCAAATGGCACTAGCAGAACTGAGAATCTGCTCTCAAGTTTCCCCAGAATTGACTCCCATAAAAGGTCAGCTGACTGTTAACAATAGATGGAAACAAAAGTCAGTTTGACTGCTTCATCTTAAACACTTAGCAAAGACAGTTAAGAACAAAATACATCCATTCCTGGGCATTTTAAATTATAATAATAATAATAATAATAATAATAATAATAATAATAATAATAATAATAATATAATGTTAAGGAATGCACTTTATGTTTGCCTCCCAAAATAAGTAAGACTGGTGGCTACAAAGAAGAATTCTCAGACAGGAATGCCTGATAGTTATAAAAAGAGACTATCAAGAAGACCTGCCACAGGGAGAAGTTTTCAGTTTAAGGCCTACAGATATTCCTAACCTACACAGGTTGGCTTGGTGTTTGCTAGTACAATTATCCAGCCCTGAGTAACAGAATTAAAGGTTTCTCAAAGAGACACAGAGTCATACTAGTAACAGGATTTTACAAGATCAGATGACATTAAATAATTAAACTGTATCTTATGGGGAGGGACAAGTGTAACAGTAAAAGTTAAATATTAAATTGACAGTCCTGATAACTGGGGATATTAAAGACTGGTGAGGGAACTTCTATACAGTGACATGTTCCAGGTGCTGCAACATTTATTCAGTACTCATGGTTTTTGTTTCTCTCATAGAAGAACCCATCCCCAGATGACTTTACAACCTGTTCTTCCCCAATCAGACTTCAAACCGAACTGACTTCTAAAAGGCAACTCATGTCCCTCAACTGACTTCTAAAAGGCAACTCATGTCCCTCATCCCATGCCCACTCACGTCACCCTGTCTCAGGTCAGAAGAAGAAAAAATGAGTGACACCACTCTTCTTATAACAATGGAGAGAAAGATAAATAGACTATCAATATAAGTAATTAATTAAGTCAGGTAAAATCAGGGAGATCGGTTTTGGGTGAGTTCTAAAAATTTGGAGACTCTTACCTGAGGGATTAAAATTTCCTCAGTGCTCTTCCCGTAATCTATCAAAGATTTGAAAGGGACACAAAGAAAAGGCGGGAATGATAGACCCAACCTGATCTTTAATTTAAATTGGGAGCCATCTTGCCAAAAAGCCATGAAAAGATAATTTTGGCTTTACCATAAATTACTTCAAATTCTAAACCTGCTTGGAATGCCTGCCCATGCCTTGAACTCACCCATGCCCGGCTCTCTGACCAGATAGCAGCCCTCTCTGAAAATTTAGTGACACATAATAAATATTTGCCTTCTCTGGCCAGACAACAACCCTCTCTGAGGCTCTAATGGTCTTCATGAACTCTGATGTAGGGACAGCAAAAAAAATGTAGACTGCCATTGGTGTGATGTTTGTCAGAGTTCTGTTATCTGTAAACCCCCTTTTGTGTAATTTTCTGGGCTATTAAGCTGCCTGTAGGAAAGCTGGGGTTGCTGTCTTTTTCCCGCCGTTTTGTGAGGGAGAGGTAGCACAGCCAGTGGAAATAATAAGCTTAATTTAATTTGATTTTAATTAGAGTCAGTGGTCTTTTCTTGTGTCCTGGTCTAACAGGTAAACACTCCAAAAACATGGAGCTCTGCCAGCCTAAACACTTCTTGAGAAACTTCCTCTGAGTTTGGGCACTTGAAATATATGTTGTTTTAAGGAGCTTTAGCTTCCTTTCTAGTGATACCATCAAAGCTGAGTCTGCATCTATGTGACCTGGAGGACATGGTTTCTTGTATTCTAATGAACATGAGGCAGCAGTGCTGAATTTTCTCTTTGTAGGTAAACTGTGGCCACTGGATACTAAGTGTCTCCCCGTTTGGACTGTGAAGCCATTTGGTCATCCTCCACTTTTTGTGGTGTTTCTTGCTGCTGTACTGGGAGTTTGGTATATGCTTTATGAAATACAACGAGTTCAACTGAAACCCAGTGTTGAAGAAAGTTCTGTCACTTGTGGTGGGTCAGGGTCTGAAGGAGAATGCACCAACCAGGCTTTTATCTCACAGAGCTTGCCCCCTTGTCCATAGAAATCTGACTCTGAACTTAGCCCAGAAACCTCTCCATATAAAATGATGCCTTTACATAGAAGGGTCTGCTGGCTGCACCATGTCAGTCACAAACCATTTGGAAGGCAATGGCAAATCCTCATTGCCACACCACAGATGTATTATCACACACCCACCCACCACTGCAATAGGCCCACTTCTCAGCAGGCTCCAACTTACTGGCATCTTTGTTCTACACCATTTTCATGAAACCTGGTCAATCATGGCATTCTCTGGTACACTCAAGATCAGCAACAAGACATCTAAAGGTTCTCCAGTGCCACCTGGTTAAGGGAATTTCAAAGATTTCATTGTATTTATCTAGCCATTTTTCATGGATGAAGTTGGAGGCACTGTGGGTTTCAGTTCATTCAGGAAATATTAAATGGTGAGGAAGCTGTTTTCAATGAATTCTCTGGAGAAATCTCACAGGCAAGTCTTCCCATAGAGTGGTCAAAAGGTCACATGAAGCCAGGCCCATTGAGGTCTTTAATGTGACGTCCATGGGTGTTCTGACTGTCAACTGTGGCTGCCAAATCTTTCAGAATAAAATCATGTGATATTCTAGCTGATATTCCAAGGCTCTGTGGAAAGCCACCCTTGTATTTGATCTCAGTTTCCAAGGGAGAATCCCATGCGTGGCCTCCTAAAATCTGAACACAGTTTATGGCAATATTTCTCTGAGATCAGTTCGAGAACTCAGACTATAAGTGGAATCACACCAGAGTTCAAGCCCAGATAGACCCAGTCATCACTTGCAACCACCAAACAAATGACCACAATTAAAACCAAAGCACTCCCACAAGGCCCTCATCTTCTTCCATATAGACACTCATCATAACCTGTGGCTGGAGGTTTCCATGAGGGGCTCAGCCCAATACAGTGTACAAAATAACCTCCCTTGCCCGTCATTTGCCTAAAGACAGGGTTGCCTGGACACCCTTTCTGAGAACCAGGAGTTATCAAATGAGCCTGCCGTAAATACTGCTCTGATTCTCCAATTTGAGGCCTACTGACTCTCGGGTATAGATTCTTTATGTGAATTGGAATCATGAGAAAACCCAAGCACCTATGGGCTATCCTCTGCAGGGTTTGAAGAACTCATTTGACAAAAAGGATCCCTATTTTCACTTGATGGAGATCAGTAATCTTACAGAGGAAGGCGAGAGACTTCGTCCACAATGACTGCTTTTTTGGCCATTTTGGTTTTGGAAGCACACATGTAATTGTTCGTTAGATGCATCAGGTGCTGAAAATCTATTCAACAACCTCAAACATGGCCAAGAGTCTGATGCAGACACATCCCTTTCCAAAGCAATTAAGCAAAGATCTACAGGTGATGCCCATTAATTTCCATTGAAAACCGTTTTCTTCAGGCTTCAAAAAGGGGTGGCCTGAGGCAAAGACCTTTCTGACATTCAGGGCAACAGAACAATAGGTAAGCAAATGGCCCAAGGCAGGGTTTCTAAAATGATATCTGAGTTTTCTGAGATGATCCCATTCCCTTCAGCTATCCAGTACCTAGCCATGTCACAGAGCTTGGAGGTGGTTCATGTCTTGGAAACAAAACCATGAGCCTATTCTGGAGAGTGGCCAGAATTCAAGAAGAAAACAGGAATTTAGGAAGACAGTGGTTGTTGCCCATCCATTAGGCAAGACAAAATCCATTCATAAATTGGGCAGGATGAATGTTGTGAAGCTTTCTTCTATTCAGGACACATCCATTGATGCATTCTCTTTTCTAATGTCTACAACCACGGACACAGTGGGATAAACAGACATAAAAACACTCGCATTGTCAAAAGACTTACTAGAAACAGTCCACTCCAATCCTAACAAACCGACTTTCCTACCTATTCTCAGATCATGAGACAAAACCACAAACTCACACCCACACCCAAAAATCACCTCCTTCCCCCAAGTAGGTCTATGACTATCCGGAGTGTCCTCTGACTGATGGGCCATAGTATGTTACTCCAAAATGGACTGTCCTATGTCAGATGTGGACTCCTTGGCCAACACTGTGAAGTTGTAAGGTGCCAGTGGTGAGACACTACCTGCTTACTCAGGAAAGGCCCCTCTTCAGACCTTCCTGGCATTTGGGAATCCTCACATCAGTAGTTACCAAGAAAGACTGATTCTGTCCTTGGTAAATCCAAATATGTGAGGCCACTGGGACTGGGACTGGGACTGCCTCTGGGTGCCTGTCTTCCTGGATCCCTAGTTCAGAGAGTTCCATCACCAAGAAAGTGATGTAGGTCACTTCCTTCAGGAACTGAATGAGGTCACTGCCTTGGCAACCACTTTGTCCTAATAGTTGCTTCCAAGTGTCCCAATTGATGGAGGCTGCCCCTACTTCCTGTGACACTTTCACAAGTTTGAATGGTATATCAAACATAGGCACCCGGGAACAGCTCTCCACACAGGCCTGGTATTGTCCATCTTCTCTACATTAAGAAAAGAGAGACTGCTTCAGACACACCCCTTCATCCTGACCAGGTTGTTTGTCGTGGAAGATGACTTTTGCTCTCTCAGGTCCTTCATAGCTTCCTATAGCTTCCCCAGGGTTCATTTCTGCATGGACCTTTTCATTTCTCAGCAGGTGGAAGATTTCTTACATTCCTGTATTGTAAGACCAACTCTGTCCCTGCTTTTCTGTAAAGTTAGATTGAGGGAACAGAGTATGGTTAGGGTTAATAACATGTTTGATTTGGCTTAGGAATCATTCTGCTGGATGAATAATGTTATTGGGAACCTGCAATATTTATTAGAATATATAGAGGGGAAATATATTTATGAAAACCGAAATCTAGGTAAGATTTGAAGCCCAGAAGGGCTTTGGATCCTTGATTGGGATACTTAGGTTTGAATTATGTTCTGCACATGTGTCTCAGATAAATCTATACACAATGGCATAGGACCTTGTACCTTGGATGATTGAATGTCAAAGAGAACATCCAGTCAAAAAAGGATAGTTGGTAGGATTAGGAAGATAGTTGGTAGGATTAGGAAAAAGAGTGAGTATATGATTTGGACAAAAAGTTCTTTAGCAATAGGGTTTTGGGTAGAGAGAAAATATAAATGTCAGCACATGTGAAGAGTCAGTCACAATGATGAACTGGGGAAAATATGTAGGAAAGCAGATATCAATAGAGACATTAGAAAATCAGCAAATGATAAAGTGATTGATAGGATTAGACATTTTCCACAGGCTTGAGTTTGAATAAATAATCTTAGGAAGAAACAAATATGTAGTCACCAATAGGATTGACATTTGAGAGCATTAGGCAACCTGGACATGGGTGATTTTCATAATCCATACTCATATTCCATTTAGGCTTTGGTACAGTCGTAAGTGTGACTTTGCATTTTGTGGCCAGAATATTACTGTGATAAAATGTATATGTAGATCAGGTGACATGAGTATTTGTTGCACCATTTCTGAGAGCAATATTTTGAAGAGATATAAATTAGTATTGGGGGCACAAATAGGTGTACCATGTGTGTATGAATATAGAGAGAATGCATGAATAGACCATACTGTGAATAAATAATATAACTGTTTCCAAATTTAGAAATTGGAATAAATTGATATCCCAAAATACACAGGAAATCTTATATTGATATACATACATTCATTCCAACCAGTTATATATCTAATGGTAATATTAGGGTTGTAGTTTATCATAAAATGTGTGTGAGTTTTGCTTCAAAATTGATTATGGAAATCGAAAATAATGTGTTTGGAAAGAAGTCTCATGAAATAACCAGTCAAAAACAAGGAGGAATACATGTGTTCTGAAGCAGGAAGTGATTGAATGTGTTACAAATGTCTTTCAATTTGTGAACTTGTGGATGAAATGTATATTCTACGATGTATAAAAACTGAAGAAATAGTAATGTACCAGTGTTGAATTAAAATGAACATCAAAATACACATCATGTCCCATAGAAATCTACTTTCATTGATGTTAAATTGGGTCAGTTACTGTAGAAATATAAGGCTTTGTTTGCACCATTCACTGAAGTGAGTTTTCAGTACCAGGAAACAAATATGTATTTCAGGTGGATGAATATTTCTAAAAACAATCTTATGAAAAGTTGATTATAAAAGCACATACATGAACATGAGTGAATTATTTAGGGAGTGTATAATAAGACACATATATTTCATATTTTGAAAATATATATATCACACAGATACATTAGAAAGTAGCAATATATATGCCAATCAAAATTCATCATGAAATATATATCATTCACAGATCCAAAAATATTAATTTTACTGAACATGGATTTATGTATAATGTTTTTCAACTAAGAAGCTCACTCATAGTTTGAATTTTCAGTTCCAAAAACATTTAGGAGGAGTCATCTCTTCTCATACTTTGTATCTCCCAAGTTAGCCACCTCACAAAAATGTACGTGTGATACCAGGTAGGATTTTATATGTGCATATAAAAATACATGTGCTGAATTGGCTACAGAAAAAGGGAGACAGAAATTCACATATGTGTTAACTTTAAAAACACATGGAGAACCATTTCAACAAAAAATTAACAAGATTTATAACTCTTACCCTATATCATGCAAAAGGCAAGACCAACTATACGCCATGCCTCCTCTCAACCGCTTGTATTTCTATTCTGTTTGGGTTATTTTTCTCCATCATATTAGGATTAGTAGTCAGAGTCTAGTAGGGTATTTGTTAGTGTCAGGGATTCAGTATTTTGAATGGAAAATTGAAAAATGAATCCAATGTTTATGTAAATATGTGCTACAACAAAATCTTCCCACTCTCATCCAGAACAATGCCTTGACAACACCTACGGCCCAAGTATGACACAATCAGAGGAGAAAAGTTAGAAAATCCGTGAATACATATCTAGAATGGAATATGATCAGAAGTTCACAACCTTGGAAGTGGTAGAGGAGTTTCCAAAAGTAAGGGACAGGGTAAACCCTCCAAAAACTTGAAGGTCTGCTGGCCTAGAGACTTCTTGAGAAACTGCCTGTGAGGTTGGGCACTTGAAATATATGTTGTTGTCAGGAGCTTTAGCTTCCTTTCTAGTGAGACCATAAAAGCTGGGTCTGCATCAATGTGACCTGGAGGACATGGTTTCTTATTTTCCAATGAACATGAGATAGCAGTGCTGAATTTTCCATTGTAGGTAAACTGTGGCCCCTGGGGGCTGAATGTCTCCCTGTGTGGACGTTGAATCCATATAGTCATCCTCTATTTTCATGGTGTTTCTTGCTGCTGCACTGGGAGTTTGGTATTTGCTTCATGAAATACAAGGAGTTCAACGGGGACACAGTGCAGGAGGGATTTCTGTCACGTGTGGTGGGTCAGGGTCTGCAGGAGAATACAAGAATCAGGCCTCTATCCCACATAGCTTGCCCCCTTGACCATAGCAACCTGATTCTGAACAATGTCCTGAAACCTCTCTATGTAACAAGGTGCCTTTACATATAAGGGTCTGCTGGCTTCACCATGTCAGTCACAAGCCATTTGGAATCCAATGAAAGATCTACATGGCCCCACCACAGATGTTTTATCACACACCTGCCCACCATTGCTCTAGGCCCACTACTCAGCAGGATCCAACTTTCTGGCATCTCTGTTAAACACCATTTTCATGAAAACCAGTCAATCAAGGCACTGTCTGGTATACTCATTGTTGGGAAAAGTATAAACGGCAGCCATACCCCAGAGAAAAACCCCAACATGGTGCCTAAGGACTTCTTCTTCCTACCTTCTTTTTTCTGCAGTGGTGCCAAATGTTCCCACCCGTGTGAACTCTCCCGCTGGCACCAATTTGAAATCTCGCTGGTGGGGAACCTTAGCCCCAATAAGAACTAATTCCTGGGCTCCAGAGCTGATATCTGAAAGAACTAACCAATAAACGGTTTGCCTGCCATTTATCTAAGCCCTTCCATCTTCCCCTTAGTTCTATATAAGCACACAGCTTTTTGCAATAAAATTGGAATTCTCCCAGCAAAGTTCCTTTGCGTGGGAAGTTCTTTCATTCTGGTGCCCCATGTGAGGATACGGGTGAGCTCTTTCTAACAAGAGCCCCGTCCCCTGCTCCCCCGGAGACAGCCAGCTTCCTGCACCCACCACAGATCTGATATATGTAAGCCTCCCCTGACCCTGGCTCTGCAACTCCCTTTGGGCTACCACTGGTTTTGTGACCTTGATCTTCTGGCCCACTCTCGACGCCCTGTAGGGGGCAGGAAATTCCTGCCACTAAGACCTTTACTGGTCGCAGTGGACCCTCTGGTGATCTGTTTTCCTTTGGGGCGTGAGGCTTCTGAGTTTACACAAGAGGCTCTGTGGTTTTTTCTCCTCTGCTGCCGCTGCCGCTGCTGGCTAGAGTTGCTGTTTGCTGCGGGGCTGCTGTGTCTGGCTGAAGCTGCCTCTCTGCTCGGGGAAAACTGAACTCCCGTCCTGGAACTACATTCTGCCGGAACCGGAGTTCTGTTTTCATTACTGACTTTTTCCGCTGCGTTCAAAAACTTTCCTGACGTCAGGTTGCCCGTGGCTCCGAACCCATTGGGTCTCACAGATCGCACTTCACTGGTGACGCCCAGGTAGTGCCCTCTGTATTTCCTCATGACGGCTGGTCATTTTGGGGACGCCCACCTGACCCCAGTTCGCCCTGAGCTTCCTGAAAGCCGTTCCAGCCCGGGTTTTCTCTTTGTCTCTCTCGCTTACTCTTATTCTCTCTCTCTCTCTCTCTCTCTCTCTCTCTCTGTCTTCCTTCTCTCCCTGTGACTATGGGCACCTCTTCATCTGTACCTGAACCCTCACCTCTCAAATGTCTACTAAAAAATCTGGACACACTCTCCCTCACACCAGACATCAAGCCCAAACTTCTAATCAAATTCTGTACCCAAGATTGGCCTACA
The DNA here is from genome assembly GCF_048772815.1 of Callospermophilus lateralis. NCBI lineage: Eukaryota > Metazoa > Chordata > Mammalia > Rodentia > Sciuridae > Callospermophilus > Callospermophilus lateralis. The sequence goes on from NW_027512439.1 coordinate 104,965, forward strand.
TATCCACTGGATAATGGCAATCATTGGCCTCCAGAAGGCTCCTTACATCCAAACTTCATCTGCGACTTTTTTAACTACTGCCAGCATCTGAAAAAGTGGAGTGAGATTCCCTGCATTTAAGGTTTTAGCCTTCTCACACAGCACCCTGTCGCTGCTCCTCCTGCCCTCCCTCTCAGGTCCTCCTTGTTTGCAAACCCTTCTCTTCCCCTATGTCTACTCCTGACTTCACAGATTCTTCCTCATTCAACCCAGCAGATGAACCCCCACCTTATCCCCCAGTCCTATCTGCCCCTTCTCTCCCACTATACCCTCCTCTTCCTCTGCCTGATTCCAGGGATCCTCAGCCTTCCATTTCATCCTCCTCCCCTCCGCCCTCTTCTGCCTGCTCCACCTCCTCCTCTTCCAAAGAGACACTCCCTGCCCCTCCCTCTCCTTCCTGTCCGCCTCCTGCCTCTTTCAGTCCTCCTGTTACCAGGTCTAAGGGACTCCTTCCCACCCCCAAGACAATCGCACCCCTTTGTGAGGTAGCTGGTCCCGAGGGTGTCATCAGAGTCCAAGTGCCCTTCTCCATGTCGGACATTACTCAGCTAGAGAGGAAGTTAGGCTCATTCACCACTGACCCCACCACTTACATTCGGGAGTTTCAATGGGTCCTGCAAGCATATAGTCTCACTCATCATGACATCTACATGCTCTTGGCCAATACACTTCTCCCTGAGGAAAGTCACAGGGTCTGGGAGCTAGCCCAAGCCCATGCTGATGAAAATCATAGGACCAATCCTAACCACCCCACAGGCCCTCATGCTGTCCCAGAGCAGGATCCCCTATGGGATTACAACACCCCTGAAGGCTTACAGTCTAGTGACCTTTTTACATCCTGCCTCTTGGCGGGCCTGAAAAAGGCCATCCACAAGGCTGTTAACTTTAAAAAGGTGCAGGAGGTCATTCAAAGGAAGGAGGAAACACCTTCAGAATTCCTGGATAGACTAACCAAGGCCCTTTAACAGTACACAAACCTCAACCCAGAAACCCCTGATGGCCGTCATGTCTTAATGAAATATGTTCTGGCCCAAAGCTACCCTGACATTAAAGCCAAGCTTAAAAAGCTTGAACAGGGCCCTGCTACTCCTTAGACTAAAATCCTCGCTGTCGCTTTCAAGGTTTTTTATGATAGAGAGGATGAAAGTGAATGCCGTAGGCAGAGGGCTGAAAATGCCAAGTTCCAAATGTTGGCCCAGGTCATTCAGAGAAGGCCATCACCACGCCATCCCAATATGACACCCCCGGGAGCTTGCTTCAAATGTGGTAAGGAGGGACATTGGGCCAGGGATTGTCCTTCACTGAGGACACCCTACAACCCCTGCCCAAAATGCCATCAAAGGGGACACTGGGGGGCAGACTGCCCAACAACCCGAAAGGGAGGTTGGTCAGCCGCCAGGCAACCACAGCCTTTCTTGGGCTTAGCAGCGGAGGATTGACGGATCCCTGGGCTTTCCCTCCAGACTATTACCATCAAGAATCAAGAGCCTAGGTTTACCTTCCTGGTGGATGGATGCTTCATTACCTTCCTCTTGGATACTGGTGCCACTTTTTCGGTCTTAAGGGAGTATGGGGTTCTACCACACCCTCAAAAACTCCTATTGTCAGGGTAGGAGGTAAACAGATTTTCCCTCAAACCCCCCCATCATGTTATATGCAGGGATCCCTTTTGTCCTTCACTCACTTCTTTCTCGTTATGAGCCATTGCCCCATTCCCCTTCTGGGAAGGGACATACTCTCACTATTAAAAGTCAGCATTCACATATCACCCCACACCTCTCCTACATCTCATTTCCTCATGATGTTCCTAGGGGCAGATACACCTCCTTAATGCACTCTCCCATGACTCTCTAAACCAGTTAAGCCTGAGGTTTGGGACACAACTACACCCCTTATGGCTAAATGCAGTCCTATTCATATTGTCTTACGGGACCCTTCAAGATATATTAGTCAGTCACAATATCCACTCACAACCACAGCCCTCCTCGAATTAGAACCCATCATCCAGGATTTATTACGAAAGGGGTATCTTAGGCCTACACACTCTCCTTTCAACACCCCCATTCTGGCACTTAAGAAACCTAAAGTGTCCTACAGGCTGGTTCAAGACCTTCTCCTTGTCAACTCCTCTGTGGTCCCCATCCACCCGCTAGTGCCCAACCCTTACACCCTCCTCTCTCAGATCCCTGCCACTACTACCCACTTCTCGGTCCTAGGTTTAAAAGATGCATTCTTTTCTATTCCCTTGTTCTCAGAATCTCAGAATATCTTTGCTTTTACATGGACTGACTCTCACATCCACCATTCTCATCAGCTTTCCTGGACTGTCCTCCCACAGGGATTCAGGGATAGCCCCCATCTCTTTGGCCAAGTTCTTGCCCAGGACCTCACATCCTTTCACCCGACCTGTCCTGACACTATTCTTCTTCCATATGTCAATGACCTTCTTCTATGTAGTCCCTCTGGGAACACTCTCAATCCCACACCGCTCAGCTTCTTAATTTCCTAGCAGACAAGGGATATAGGGAGTCTCCCCACAAGGCCCAGGTTTCCCATTCTTCTGTCACCTCTCTTGGTTTTTGCCTTAGACCCGGGAAAAAGAAAATAACACTGGATAGGAGGCAACTCCTCTCTGATCTTCCAGTGCCCCATATGAAAGCCAAAATACTATCATTCCTAGGATTAGCAGGTTATTTTAGGGCCTGGATCCCAAATTATTCTCTTCTATCCAAACCCCTGTATGACCAAGCAAATGGACCCCCTAGTGAATCTCTTGTCTCCTCCCCCATCTACCACTTCCGCAGGTTTCAGCAACTCCTCTTAAAGGCACCTGCCCTTCACCTTCCTGATCTTTCAAGACCATTTCATCTATATGTCCATGAAAAAGGGGGGCAAGCACTTAGGGTCTTAGGTCGAAACTATGGGCCTACATTTGCACCTGTGGCATATTTTCCAAGAAACTAGACTCTACCATCCGTGGGTGAGCCCCTTGCTTAAGAGCTCTGGTTGCTGGACAAATTTTACACAAAGAAGCCTCTAAGCTGAGTTTTGGGGCACCTTGAACTATCCACTCCCCACATCACTTGAAAGATCTTTCAGCTTATAAGGGCCTTCAAACCCTTCCTCCATCCAGGGTTCTGTCGCTCCTCACTTCCTTTCTGGAAAACCCTAATATTACTTTCCTCCCCTGCTCTGCACTGATCCTTCCCTCACTGCTCCCAATGACTCCCACGTCTAACACACCAACTCATAATTGCTTGGAAACCTTAGAAGATTTCCTCCCCTGTCATTCTTCCATTTCTGAGGAACCACTCACCAAGCCTGACCTTATCTGGTTTACTGACAGCAGTTCCTTTAGGCAGAACGGCACTCATTACTCTGGATATGCTGTAGTTTCAGCCACTGAGATTATAGACGCCAAAGCTTTGCTTTCAGGAACTACCAACCAGCAGATTGAACTTATAGCAGCCACTCGTGCCTGCCTTCTAGCACAAGGCAAATCCCTCACCCTCTATACTGATTCAAAATATGTCTTCCAGATCTTATTATCCCATGCTTCAATATGAAGGGAGCGACGCCTACTTACCACCAAAGGTAATGCGATCACTAATTCGGCTCTTATAACCAATCTGATGGAGGCCTCCCACTTACCCACCCAGGTGGGAGTTGTCCATTGTAGGTCCCATCAGAAGGATGGCTCTCTTATCACTGAGGGCAATGCCAAAGCTGACCAGGCGCCACGAATGCGTGCTACCACTTCCAATTATGGCCCCTATGGGGTACATATTATGGCCACTTTAGACAGCTCATCTGAAGCCCCTTCTTCTTCCAGTAAGAACAAGGATCTTTTCAAGTTCCTTCATACTCTACACCATTCCAATTCTCAGTCTTTGACCCTTTTTTTACAGAGCTTCTTCTCCCTCAACCCTTCTGACATAGCCATGATAGAGAATATAGCCTCTAATTGTCAGATCTGTAAGCGGACCAAACCTCATACTCCTTTAAGGCCCAAACCTTTCCCTTTCCACCAAGCCCAGGGACACATTCCCATTGCTGACTGGCAAGTAGACTTCACCAACATGCCCACAGTATGGCACACTAAATACCTCCTTGTCTTTGTGGACACTTTCTCTGTTTGGGTTGAGGCATTTCCCACTTCCAATAAAAAGGCTTCCACTGTAGCTTCAATCTAACTGACAGACATCATCCCTAGGTTTTGTATGCCCACTTCCCTACAATATGACAATGGCCCTGAGATTATTTCTAGGATCACACAAAAGGTCTCTCAAGCCCTCTCCTTCAAGTGGTATTTCCACTGTCCATATTACCCCCAGGCTTCAGGGAAAGTGGAAAGGGTAAATCATACTCTGAAGGAAGTCCTTACCAAATTGACAATGGAATTAAACTTAGACTGGGTCAAAATCCTTCCCTTTGCTTTGCTTCGAATCAGAGCTCTCCCTAAGAAACCATCTTTACTGTCTCCCTTTGAGATAATGTATGGAAGACCTCTTATACCCTCTGGGTTGGTCACTTCACAAGGACCTCTCACCCGAGATTTGTCTTTGCCTCTCTTGTTTCATCTCCGCTCTGAACACTGGAAATGTCAGAACTGGCTTCTTCCGGACCCAGTCTCCACTCCAAACACTCCTCCCTTAACACCTGGGAGTCTAGTCTATTATAATACCCCAGAGGAGAAAGGGACTCCTGCACCAAAATGGGAAAGCCCCTATCCTTTCATTCTCTGTACCCCCACCGCCGCCAAACTCTCCTTACCAGACAACCGTCTCACTCCCTGGATTCCCATTTCTAGGTTGAAACCATATCACCAGGAGGCCCCACCTGCTGACGACAGGACCATGCCAGAGGAACTCCAAGAATCACCTCCTGAAGCTCCCCTTTAATCCTGCTTTCCACAACCATCTCACCCATTTAAGTTGTGGCTCACACGGTGTTCCCTGCAGCCCAATTCCTCTTAAAGAAGGCACAATGAGCTCTCCCAACACCCTAGTCTTCTCTAACTGCTTGTTTTTTGTGCTCTGCTTTTTTTCTGTGCTCTGTTGGGACTTGTCTTTACCCTCCTAGCCTACCATGTATTTATTCACTCTTCGGGAACGATACTCAGAACATGGCATGCAGAAGGTCCGCGCAGTGGATGCAACTACTTGCTTCATCCACAACTGCACCTCTATTTTCCTAAAATTGTCACCTTCAAGGACCTTCGTCCCTGGTAGCTGGAACTGGCCTTTCATTTGCTTCCTTTTTAATCAAACCAAAGACTATTGTCATTGGTGGCCTGAGATATATAATGGGTGTCCCTATTGGTCATGCAGGTTCCATGATGAACGTGGTAGCTGTTCTTACCACTCACTTGGCTACTCTGAAGGGTTGACTTCTAGTTACCTAAAGTGTCATAAAGGCTCTTCATCCGATAACAATGGATCGTATACTTCAGATATACCTGACCCCAAGGCCAAACGTTGGGGCTATGTTGAGTTTGCTTTCTATGCTCGGACAACCTCAGCAAGACCCACAGGGTGGATGACTGTTGGCCGCACCCTGATTACGCCACCTAAGGCAACCAATCATGTAGTCGAACACATTAAGGAGTCAGAATCAAAACTGGATAAAGGCCATTGCAACAGATGTTTTTTCGTCCTCTGCCTGAGGATCAAAAGAAGTATATTTCCTATATGCTTCCATAATTCTCTCCAGAATCATAGAGGGAGACTCATTAGGACCTTGGATTATCTCTCTTACCATGGCCAAATTAGTCGGCCCTCTGGCGGCCACTCGGAGCCCCGCCATTAGAGCCCTGTGATAAGTGGAAAGATGCTACCAACCTTCAAAGGTGTTGGGATCCCAGTTTGGTCGGTTCATGGGCCCATAAGGATGAAGAGGGAGCATCACAGTGGCTTCTGAGTTTTCTATTTTCCGTAGCTGGCGGGTTTCTTTAGGTGGCCCAGCTTCCACCAGAAAAGGAGGGGCTGCTGCTGCTGCGGAGAAGTCCCTTGGAGGGCTTGGGTCTGGCCCAATTGCCTCTAGTGGCGGAGAGGCTGAGTCAGTGGCGGGAGAATCATCTGGAATGTGTTGGGGGTTGGGGAGCGAGGGCAGAGGATAAGGAGGGGGAGGATTGTCCAGTCTTGTGACTCAGGAAGAATGGGGGGAAGATGGGGAGGGAACGGAAGGTTTGAATGATAGGATCCTGGGGAAGGGGTATATGGCTGTTGATCTGGGTGGCCACGTGGTCCCGGCTGAAAGACAATATCTCTGACTTTTTGGATTAGATTGAAGTAGAAGGATCCTTCTGGGGGCCACCCGACTTTGAGGATGGGCAATTCGGAAGCACAGAGAGTCTGCCAGGTCTGGCATTTAACTGAAAAATAATGATTCTTGGCCCTTGAGCGGACATCAGTCCAATGATCAAGGGTCAGGGACAGAAGCGTGAAAGTGCTTTGTCCCATAATGGGAGTTACTCAAAAAGAGACAGTGAAGACACAAACGCAAGACAAACAAAGACAAACAGTAAACGTTTAACATGGGTCCAAGACAAATATTAGAACTCAGTAACTGGCAAAACCTGATGGGTTAGACAATAAAGACAGACAGTAAACTCAACATGAGTTCGGGACAATGAACAAAACTGTGTAGCCAGCAAAACCTGATGGGCTGGCAAACCGAATCCTGAAGCAAAATATAACCGAGTTGAGGAAACTAATATTCCTTGATTTCCCTCGTCCTCTGGAGTGTCCCCCAGGGACGTGGCCAGTAGCTCTGTGACACGTCTGCCACCCACTGTCAGAGAGAGCTAATGCTCTTCACCGACAGCCACTTTGCCAAGCCCTAACCTGAAACCCGAAACCAGAAAGAGGCGCCTTTCTTACCCCGAGAGGAGTCCCTTGGGGTCTTTCATCCGCTGCTCCGGATATCTCACCTGGGACCTCCAGATGAAAAGGTGGGGCAAACATCGGAGGAAAAGACCACCAACAGGCTTTCTCATGCAACACCAAAGGGTTTATTGGGGGTATAGCGTGCTGGAGCTCAGGGCTCACTTCAGAGGAACAAAGAACAAAGAGCCCCGAGAACCACTTGAGTGGAGTTTATATACATTCTTTAGAGAGGGCAGGGACTTTACATACATCATAGCCTCTTTAGCAAATCATCATATACCGCGGGAAAATCAAATAACAACTCTAAAACATGATTAGCACATTCATTGGCGGGAACAGGTTGGGCAGGGGGTGATTGGTCAGCCGTAAGAAGGGGTATACATTTAAATTGATTGGTGGATGCACTGTGATGTATACGTGGTGAGCTGCATGGTTTCTGGGAAGGGGCTGTTAAGTAACTAGGTCCTCAGGGAAGATTTCAACACACATCTAATGTGCAAATCCGGGAATTGTCTTAACTGCCACAGAAATTTCAGGTGCTGAGTGCAGCTTGGAAACTTTACAAAACCTGGTTCTTTACATTTCAATTTCAATTTCTTTTATTCTTTCAGAACCTTACAGAGGAAGGCGAGAGAGTTCATAGACAATTACTGCTCTTTTGGCCATTTTGGTTTTGGATGCACACAAGGGATCTTTCTTTAGATCCATCTGGTGCTGATAATCTAAGCCACAGCCTCACACAGGGCCAAGAGGCTGATTAAAACATATCCATTTCCAAAGCAATTACTACTCTGAAGTCAGTTACAGAACTCAGTCTTCTAGGAGAATCACGCCAGTGTTAAAGCCCAGGTGAACACAGTCATCTCTTCCAAAAGCCACACAAGTTACCACAATTAAAATCAAAAAAATCCCACATGGCCCTCATCTACTTCCATATAGTCACTCATCATAATCTCTGGCTGGAGGTTTCCTTAAATGGCACAGCCCAATAGAGTGTCCATAATAAGCTCCCTTCTCCTCATTTACCTAAATTCAGGGTGGCCTGGACACCCTTCCTGTGAACCAGGATTCATCACATAGTTCTGCCATTAATACTGCTCTACTTCTCCAATTTGAGGCCTACTGACTATCAGGTATAGTATGTGATTTGGAGTCATTATTAAACCCAAGCACCTTTGCAGGGATTGGAAGAACTCATTTGACACAAAAAATCCCAATACTCCCTTGATGGAGGTCAAGAACCAAACACAGGAAGGCAAGAGACTTCACCCACAATGACTGATTTTTTGCCATTTTGGTTTTGGATGCACACATTGGATCTTTCTTTAGATCCATCCGATGCTGATAATCTAAGCCACAGCCTCACACAGGGCCAAGAGGCTGATTCAGACACATCCCTTTCCAAAGAAATTAAGCAAAGAGCCACTGGTGATGCCCATTCCTTTCCATTTTAAAACTGTTTTCTTCAGGCTTCACAAAGGGTGGCCTGAGGCAAAGACCTTCCTGACATTCAGGGCAACAGAACAATAGGTAAGCAAAAGGCCCAAAGCAGGGTTTCTCTACTGAGACTTTCCTGGTCACACTGATATCTGAGTTTTCTGAGATGCTTGCCATTTCCTTCAGCTATGGATTACATGGCCACGTCACAGAGTTTGGAGGTGGTACATATTTTGGACACAAAACCATGAGCCTATTGTGGAGAGTGGCCAGAATTCAGGAAGAAAACAGGAACTTAGGAAGACAGTACATGTTGTCCATCGATAAGGCAACCTGCAGTCCATTCCTAAAATGGGTAGGATGAATGCTGGGAAGCTTTCTACTAGACAGGACACATCCATTGATGCATTCTCTTTTCTAATGTCTACAACCACGGACACAGTGGGATACACAGACATAGAAACACTCGCCTTGTCAAAAGACTTTCTAGAAACATTCCACTCCAAACCAAGCAAGCCGCCTTTCCTACCTATTCTCAGAACATAAGACAAAACCACAAACTCACACCCACACTGAAAAAGGCACCTCCTTCCCTAAAGTAAGTCTGTGACTATCCAGAGTGTCCTCTGACTGGTGGGCCATACTATGTTCCTCAGAAATGGCCTGTCCTGTCTCAGATCTGGTCTCCATGGCCAACTCTGTGAAATATCAGGGGCCCGCGGTGAGCCACTTCTTGCTTTCTCTGGAAAGGCCAGTCTTCAAAATTTCCTGGAATTTGGCCATCCTCATATCAGTAGGTACCAAAAAAGACTTACTCTGTCCTTGGTAAATCCAAACAAGTGATCCCACTGTACTGGGACTGGGACTGGTTCTGGATGCCTGGCTTCCTGGATCCCAAGTTCAGAGAGTTCCATCACCAAGGAAGTGAGGTGAGGTCACTTCCTTCAGAAACTGAATGAGGTCACTGCCTTAGCAACCACTTTTTCCGAACAGTTGCTTCCATACTTCCTCTGACACTTTCACAAGTTAGATTGGTATCTCAACCATAGGAACCCGGGAACAGCTCTCCACAAAGGCCTTTGTTGGTCCATCTTTTCTACATTAAGGAGAGAGGGTGAATGAGACACAACCCTTCATCCTTACCAGGTTGTTTTCCATGGAAGATGACTTTTGCTCTCTCACGTTCTTCATAGTTGCCTACATGTTCTCCAGGGATCATTTCTGCATGGACCTTTGAGGTTTTCAGCAGGTGGAAGATCCACTACATTCCTGTATTGTAAGACCAACTCTGTCCCTGCTGTTCTGTAATGTTAGATTGAGGGAACAGTGTATGGTTAGGGTTAATAACATGTGTGATTTGGGTTATTAATAATTCTGCTGGATGAATAATGGTATTGGGAACCTGCGATATGTATGAGAATATATAGGTGAAATATATGTATGAAAACAGAAGTCTAGGTAAGATTTGAAGCCCAAAAGAGCATTTTGCCCTTGATTGGAATACTTAGATTTGAATTAGGTTCTGCACAGATTTGTCAGATTAATCAATATACAATGGCATAGGACCTTGTACCTTGGATGATTGAATGTCGAAGAGAACATCCAGTCAAAAAGGGATAGTCGGAAGTGAAAGGTTAATAAAATAGGTATTTGTCACTTCCTGGGAAGAATGTTGTGTTTATTCCGAGCATAATGGAGTTGTAAAAAAAAATATGATTAAATTAAAAAGACACCATGAAGAGTGTCAATGAGAGAGTGAGAGGACCAAAAAAAGTGGTTTGAGTCTTGGTTCACATAGTCCCCCTGTTTGACTACTTTTTTATCAACCCTGGCCTGTCCGATAATAATCTCCATATTATTGCTAACTATAAAACCCTGTTTGCTCAACCGTGTAATTTCTTTTCTCTAAGCTCAAATTGGACAAGTTAAACTCATGGTAATACCCCACTAGCAGACATAGAATGTGACACCCCACAATGATCACTTTTATGATTAAAAGTAGCTAGAAGAAGAAGTGGGGAATGAAAGATTAATAAAATAGGTACTTGTCACTTTTTTTTCTGTATGCTTAACAAAACACTGTTGAAATCTTGAGAACTGTTTGCTAATCTTGTTCCCAGAATGTCCTGTCCCCAAATGCCAAACTGCAGAATGTACTCCCTCACCCGGTTGAATGCAAACCGCCCACTCTCCCTCACCCATCAATAAACTTCACTCCCTGCCCTCCCCAAAGAAAGTATATAAGCTCTGCTTAAGCTCTTCTCAGGGCTCTCTGCTCTATTCAAGTGAGCTCCGATCCCCTGCATGCTGACCCCCTATAAACCCTTTGCTGTTGCATGAGATAGTCTTTTGGTGGTCTCTTCCTCCGAAGCTCGCCCAGTGTTTACTTTGATGATTGGGTGTAGAAAAGAACATTCAGTCAAAAAGGGATAGTCGGTAGGATTAGGAAGATAGTTGTTAGGTTTAGGAAGAAGAATGAGTATAGGTTTTGGAAAAAAATATTCTTTATCAATAGGATTTTGTTTAGAGTGTGAATGTAAATGTTAGCCCACGTGAAGAGTCAGTCACAATAGTGAACCGGAGAAAATATGTAGGAAAACAGATATCAATAGAGATATTATGAAATAAGGCAAAATATAAAGTGGGTGATAGGATTAGACATTTTCAACAGGGTTGAATTTGAATATATGATCTTAGGTAGAAACCAATATGTAGTCACTAATTGGATTGATATTTGAGAGCATTAGGCAACCTGGACATGGCTGTGTTTAGTAATCCATGTTCATTTTCAATTTAGGCTTTGGTACAATAATAAGTGTGAACCTTGCATTTTGTCTGCAGAATATTACTGTGATAAAATGTATATGTAGATCAGGTGACATGAGTAATTTTTCCATCATTTCTGGGAGCAATATTTTGAAGATTAATAAGTTAGTATTGGGGGTACAAAGAGGTGTACCTTGTGTCTATGAATATAGAGCTAATGCATGAATAGACCATACTGTTAATAAATAATATAACTGGTCCACTTTAAATAATGCATTGGATTCATATCTTAAAATATATAAGAAATCTTATATTGATATACATACATTCATTCCAACTAGTTATACATCTAATAGTAAAATTAAGGTTATGGTTTATCATGAAAGGTGTGTGAGTTTTTCTTCAAAAGTGATTATGGAAATCAAAAATAATGTGTTTCGAAAGAAGTCTCATGAAAAGACCAGTCAAGAACCATGAAAAAATACATGTGTTCTGAAGCAGGAAGTGATTGAAAGTGAAACAAATGCCTCTAAATTAGCGAACTTGTGGATGAAATATATATCCTATTATGTGCATAAACTGAAGAAATAGTAATGTACCAGTTTTGAATAAAAATGAACGTCAAAATACACATCATGTCCCATAGGAATCAATTTGCATTGATGTTAACCTGGGTCAGTTACTGTATTAATTTTAGGATTTGTAGGCACCATTCACTGAAGATAGTTTTCAGTACTAGGAAACAAATACATATTTCAGGTGGATGAATATTTCTGACGATAATCTTGTGAAAAGTTGATTATAAATTCACATATATGAATATGAATGAATTTAGGAAATGTATAAAAAGACACATGTATTTCATATTTTGAAAAATCTGGAAAGTTTGTATATATATATATATATATATATATATATATATATATATATATATATATACATACACACACACACACACACACATACACACACACATGCACACAGACATTAAAAATTAGCAATATATATGCCAATTGAAATTCACCATGAAATATATATCATCCACAGATTCAAAAATATTCATTTTACTGAACATGGATTTATGTATAATGTTGTTAAACTAGGAAGCTCACACAGAGTTCGAATTTTAACTTCCAACAGCATTTAGGAGAAGTGATCTCTTCTCACAATGTGTATCTGCCAAGTCAACCACCTCACAAGAATGTACGTGTTGTACCTTGTAGGATTCTATATGTGCATATAAAAATACATGTGCAAATAGGCTACAGAGAAAGGGAGACAGGAATTCACATATTTGTTAACTTTAAAAACACATGGAGAACAATTTCTACAAAAGTTGACTAGATTTATAACTCCTACACTACATAATGCAAAAGGCAAATTCAACTATACACCATGCCTCCTCTGAACTGCTTGTATTTCTATTCTGTTTGGATTATTATTCTCCATCATATTAGGATAAGTAGTCAGAGTCTAGTAGGCTAAGGGTTAGTGTCAGGGATTCAGTATTTCCAATGGAAAATTGGAAAAGGTATCCAATGTGTATGTAATTATGTGCTTTGAAAAATCTTCCCACTCTTATCCAGAACAATGCCTTGACATTACCTTTGCCCCAAGTAAGACACAATTACAGGAGAAGAGTTCGAAAATCTGTGCATATATATATATGGAATGCAATATGCTCAGTTGTTCACAAACTTGGAGGTGGTAGAGGAGTTTACAAAAGTAATGGACAGGGTAAACCCTCCACAAAAATGGAGCTTTGCTGGCCTAAAGACTTCTTGAGAAACTGCCTCTGAGGTTGGGCACTTGAAATATATGTTGTTGTCAGGAGCTTAATCTTCATTTGTGGTGAGACAATTAAAGCTAGATCTGCATCTATGTGACGTGAAGGATCTTGTTTCTTATTTTCCAATGAACATGAGACAGCAGTGCTGAATTCTCTCTTTGTAGGTAAACTGTGGCCACTGGGGGCTATGTGTCTCCCTGTGAGGACTGTGAAACCATTTGATCATCCTCCAATTTTCGTGGTGTTTCTTGCTGCTGTACTGGGAGTTTGGTATTTGCTTCGTGAAATACAAAGATTTCAACTGGGACAAAGTGCTAGAGGGAGTTCTGTCACGTGTGGTGTGTCAGGGTCTGCAAGAGAATGCACCAACCAGGCCTTTATCCCACATAGCTTGGCCCCTTGACCATAGCAACCTGATTCTGAACATTGCCCTGAAAACTCTCCATATAACAGGATGCATTTACATATAAGGGTCTGCTGGCTACACTATGTCAGTCACAAGCTATTTGGAAGCCAATGGAAGGTCCACATGACTCCACCACAGATGTTTTATCACACACCTGCACACCACTACTCTAGGCCCACTACTCAGGAGGCTCCAACTTACTGGCATCACTGTTCTTCAACATTTTCATGAAACCCAGTCAATCAAGGCACTGTATTGTATACTCATGATCAGCAACAGGACATCGAAAGTTTCTCCAGTGCCACCTGGTCATGGGAATTTCAAAAATTTGATGGTATTCATCTAGCCATTTTTCAAGGAAGAAGTTGGAGGCACTGTGGGTTTCAATTCATTCAGGAACCACTAAATGGTGAGGAAGTTCATTTCAATGAAATCTCTGGACAACACTCACAGGAAAGGCTTCCCAAAGAGTGGCCAAAAGGTCACATGAAGCCAGGCCCATTGAACTGTACAATGTGAGGTCCATGTGTGTTTTGACTCTCAAATATGGCTTCCATGTTTTTCATAATAAAATCATGTGATATCCTGGCTGAGATTCACAGTGCTCTGTGGAAAACCAACCTGGGACTAGATTTCAGATTCCAAGGGTGAATCTCATGCGTGGCCTCCTAAAATCCCAACTCAATTCATGGCAATACTACTCTGAGGTCAGTTCCAGAACTCAGTCTATAAGGGGAATCACCCAAGAGTGAAGCCCTGGTGGACCCAGTCATCTCTTCCCACTGCCACAAAAATGACCACAATTATAACCAAAACACTCCCACATGGCCCTCATTTTCTTCCATATAGATATTCATCATAACTTCTGGCTAGAGGTTTCCATAAGTGGCGCAGCTCAAGACAGTGTCCAATATAAGCTTCTTTGCCCCTCATTTGCCTAAAGTAAGTGTGGCCTGCACACTCTTCCTGTCAACCAGGAGTGATCAAATAGGCCTGCCATTAATACTGCTCTGCTTCTACTATTTGAGGCGTACTGACTGTCAGGTATAGATTCTTATGTGGTTTGTAGTCATGAGACAACACTAGCACATCTGCAGGGCTTTGAAAAACTCATTTTACTCAATGGTCAATAATCACACTTGATGGAGGTCAGGAACCTAACAGAGGAAGGTGAGAGACATCATCCACAATGACTGATCTTTTTGAATTTTGTTTATGGATGCACACATGGGATATTTCTTTAGATCCATCAGGAGCTGACAATCTAAGCCCCAGCTTCACCGAGCGCCAAGAGGCTGATTCAACACATCCATTTCCAAAGCAATTAAGCGAAGAGCCACAGGTGATGCCCACTCATTTCCATTTGAATACTGTTTTCTTCAGGCTTCACAAAGGGGTGGCCTGAGCCAAAGACTTTCCTTACATTCAGGGCAACAGAAAAATAGGTAAGCAAATGGCCCAAAGCAGGGTTTCTTCACTGAGACTTTCCTGGTATCTGAGTTTCCTGATATCTGAGTTTTCTGACATGCTCCACTTCCCTTCAGCTATCCAGTACATGGCCATGTGACAGAGCTTGGAGGTGCTACATAGCTTGGACACAAAACTTTGAGCCTATTCTGGAGAGTGTCCGGAATTCAGGAAGAAAACAGGAACTTAGAAAGATAGTAGGTTTTGCCCATTGATAAGGCTAGTCGCAGTCCATTCATAAATTGGCAGTATGAATGCTGGGAAGCTTTCTACTAGACAGAACACATCCATGATGCATTCTTTTTCTAATACTAAGACCACGGAGAGAGTGGGATACACAGTAATAGAAACACTCACCTTGTCAGAGGACATGCTAGATACAGTCCTCTCCAAACCAAACAAATCGCCTTTCCTACATATTCTCAGAACATGAGACAAAACCACAAACTCACACCCACACTCAAAAAGACACCACCTTTCCCAAAGTAGGTCTGTGACTATCCGGAGTGTCCTATGATGGGTGGGACATACTATATTTCCACGAAATGCACTGTGCTGTCTCAGTTCTGGTCTCCTTGGCCAACTCTGTGAAGTTGTCAAAAGTCACTGGTGAGCCACTACCTTCTTTCTCAGGAAAGGCCCCTCTTCTTAGCTTTCCTAGCATTTGGCCATCCTCACATAACTAGGTACCAAGAAAGACTGACTCTGTCCTTGGTTTACCCAAACAAGTGAGACCACTAGAACTGGGACTGGAACTGGCTGTGGTTGCCTGGCTTCCTGAATCCCAAGTTTAGAGAGTTCCATCACCAAGGAAGTTATGTGAGGTAACTTCCTTCAGGAAGTGAATGAAGTCACTGCCTTGGCAACCACTTTGTCCTAACAGTTGCTTCCAAGGGTCCCATGAGATGGAGGGTGCACCTACTTGCTGTGACATTTTCACAAGTTAGAATGGTATATCAACCATAGGCACCTGGGCACAGCTCTCCACACAGGCTTGGTTTGGTCCATCTTCTCTACATTAAGATGAAAGAGGCTGATTCAGACACATCCCTTCACCCTGACCAGGTTGTTTGCGATGGAAGTTGACTTTACCTCCCTCAGGTCCTTCATTGCTGCCTACATCTTCTCCATGGATCATTTCTGTATTGACCTTTGAGGTTCTCAGCAGGTGGAAGATCCCCTACACTCCTGATTGTAAGACCAACTCTGTCCCTGCTTTTCTGTAAAGTTAGATTGAGGGAACAGTGTATGGTTAGGGTAATAACAGGTTCGATTTGGGTTAGGAATCATTCTGCATGATGAATAATGGCATTGGGAACCTGTGATATTTACAAGAATATACAGGTGAAATATAAGTATGAATACAGAAGTCTAGGTAAGATTTGAAGCCCAGAAGAGCATTGGGTCGTTGATTGGGATACTTAGCTTTGAAATACCTTCTGCACAGATGTCTCAGAAAAATCGATAAACAATGGCATAGGACCTTGTAAATTGGATGATTGAATGTAGAAGAAAACATCCACTTAAAAAGGGTAGTCGGTAGGATTGGAAAGATAGTCAGTAGGTTTAGGAAGAAGAGTGAGTATAGGATTTGGTCCAAAAGTTCTTTAGCAATAGGGTTTCTCGTAGAGAATGAATGTAAATGTCAGAACATGTGATGAGTCAGTCACAATGATTAACTAGGGAAAATATATAGGGAAGCAGATATCAATAGAGACATGAAGAAATCAGGCAAAGTATAAATTGATTGATAGGATTAGACATTTTCAACATGGTAGATGTTGAATATACAATCTTAGAAAAAAACAAATATTTAGCACCAATAGGATTAACATTTGAGAGCATTAGGCAATCTGGACTTGGATGTTTTTAGTAATCCATGCTCACTTTCCATTTAGGTTTTGGTACAATCATAAGTGTGAACTTTGCATTTTGTGTCCAGAATATTACTGTGATAAAGTGTATATGTAGATCAGGTGACATGAGTATTTCTTCCACCAATTCTGTGGTCAATATTTTGAAGATGTATAAATTAGTATTGGGTGTACAAATAGGTCTACCCTGTGTCTACAAATATAGATAAAATGAATGAATTGACCATACTGTGAATAAATAATATAACTGGTTCCAACTTTAAATTATGGATTGAATTGATATCTGAAAATATACAGGAAATCTTATATTGATATACATACATTCATTACAACCATTTATAGATCTAATGGTAATATTAAGGTTATGGTTTGTCATGAAGAGTGTGTGAGGTTTGCTTCAAAAGCGATTATTGAAATCTAAAATGAAAAGTAGTCTCATGAAAAGACCAGTCAAAAAACATGAAGGAATACATGTGTACTGAAGCAGGAAGTGATAGAAAGTGAAACAAATGCCTATAAATTTGAAAACTTGTGAATGAAATATATATCCTATGATGTGCATAAACTGAAGAAATAGTCATGTAACATTGTTGAATAAAAATGAATGTCATAATACACATCATGTACCATAGTAATCTACTTGCATTGATGTTAAAGTGGGTCAGATACTGTAGAAAAATTAGGACTTCTATGCACCATTCACTGAATTTAGATTTCAGTACTAGGAAACAATATGTATTTGAGGTGGATGAATATTTCTGAGAATAATTTTGTGAACATTTGATTATAAATCCACATACATGAATATGAATGCATTTAGGGATTGTATAATAAGACACATATATTTTATATTCTGAAAAATCTGGAGAGTGTGTATATATATATATATATATATATATATATATATATATATATATACACACACACACACACACACACACACACACACACACAGACATTAAAAGGTAGCGATATATATGCCAATCGAAATTTATTATGAAATATATATCTTTCACAGATCCAAAAATATTCATTTTACTGAACATGGATTTATGTATTATCTTGTTCAACTAGGAAGCTCACCCGTAGTTTTAATTTTCAGTTCCAACAACGTTCAGGAGGAGAGATCTCTTTTGACAATTTGTATCTGCCAAGTCAGCCACCTCACAAAAGTGTACATGTGATACCAGGTAGGATTCTATATGTGCATACAAAAATACATGTGCTGAATAGGATACAGATAAAGGGCGACAGGAATTCACGGATTTGTTATCTTTAAAACACATGGAGAACTACTTCAATTTAATATTGACTTGATTTATAACACCTACCCTTTATCATACAAAAGGTAAGTCCAGCTATACACCATGCCTCCTCTGAACTGCTTGTATTTCTATTCTGTTTTGGTTATTTTGCTCCATCAATTTAGGATTGACACAGTCTGGCTGGGCACAATTCAGGAGCCACTTGTCAAAAGCTAACTTTATTTTTAGAACCACACACGCCAAAAAATAGCTCCTCGGGAAAAACACTCAGAGCACCACTGCCACCACCGGCTTCCCACAAGCTCTCAACCTCCCCTCTCCTCCTGCTCTTGAGGTCGATTGGCTGGGTTGTTTGAGCAGAGCCAAAAAAGTCCCCCAAAAAGCAGCTCCATAATTTGAAAGGGTGGGGAAACAGCCCAATGGGCATCACCGCAGAGGAGCCAATCAGCTAGATGTTGCTGGGGCCGCTGTGAGCCAACCATCAGCTGGCAGTCTGAAAGTTTGCTTTGGCCCCTTGGGCTGTGGCTCTCAACATCTAACCCTCTCTGTTTAAACAACAAGCATGTGGCTTAGGGACCATGCCTGCCTTAGGTTGTCCAATAGTACATATGATTCTTACCCATTATCGAATGAGCTGACCTCAAGGTGTCAGCCTCCTGTCTTAGATTGGTACCATTGTAATTGGATCTTACCCGTCACTGACTACAGGTCCAGTATACATCCACACCTGTGGAGAGGTCTTTGTACCAGCGGGCGGGTGAGGCTCTTTGCCTCATCTCTGTTGGCCCCCTAATTTTAGCTGAACAACCATGACAAGCAGAAGGGAGGAAGATACACCAAGGCAATTGATGGCTCTCTTTGAAAAAATTGTACCACCGATGACATCATCAGAGAAATACCCCAACACTACCACACGTCACTGCACCAACAGATAGTTCACAATGCAGGCAGGTGAGTTCACAATGCATACAAGTGATACATAGTCCAGGCAAGTTCTGCAAGCAGTTCAGTGATGGCTATTGCAGAAGCTGTAGATTGGTTTTATCTTTGACTTCACATGCACTGGGATGAAGATAGAAATTCTGGCAACAATGCCTAAAGAAAGAATTATGTAACATTCCAAAAGGCACTAAAAGAAAACAATTTTCTTAACAATTTACATTGTCTAGAAGAGAATTATTAGATATAATGAAAAGAAAAGGTGGATCCAACATGGCGGCGGGCAGAGAGGCTGCGCTTTTAATGCACTCCCAGCGATGGGGTCATAAAGTCGCAAGGATAACTCTTTGATTCTACCAACGGAGATTCTCCTAGCAAAATTCCACTGAAGGGAGACTGCCCGGGAGCTACAAGAATTTTTTTGAAGCGTCTGTGTGACCCGGACGAGTGGGACCCAGCCACTAGACGCGGAGTTCGAGATTCACCAGCCACAGTCTGCGCACCGCGGGCACAGCTGCAGATCCGTCCACCAGCCCGCAGCCAAAGTGACTGGGTCCTGCTAGACGCCGAGACACAGCTTGGCAGGAAGAAGTCTTTAGCCAAGCCTCCACGCGCCAGGAGCTGAGGTGAACTGGGCCGGACCAGTCCCACCCCTCCCCTCGGTCAATCCGGCAAGAAGCCTGGGGCCCACCATAGCAGAGAGGTGACATCATCGGAGTTCGGCCGGCGAAATTCCTTCCCAGTAAATTCCACTTTAGCAGGTGTGTGACTCCCCATACTGATACAAGCAGCCAGGAAACTTCATTGACTTCTCAGGGGTCGTGTCCGTAGGGAAGCAGAGGGGAGCCCAGAACCCAAGGCCCCCATATCACCAGTGGTGATCCCTAAGGTCTTATCCGCCAGTTTACCACAGCACTGAGGCTTAAAAGGGGCACTTGGTGGGGCTGCAAGTGTAACTAGATCTCTGGAGAATCACTTCTGGGGAACAGGACCTGGCTGGCAGGCTGACAGGAGGAAGGGGGTTAAGAGCTGGAGAAGTGAAATGGCTCTGGACTGACAAGTCTGAGAGACCCCCAGAAGACGCCCTACAGGGATAGCTCTCGGCAGGTAGAGAGCAGACACTCCGCTTGGAAGGCACAGCTCCGCCTACTGGAAGAGAAGAAGGTGGATCTCTAAGACTTTAATTTTTTTTTTGTTGTTGTTGCTGTTGTTGATATTTTTTTCTCTCCTTCTTCTCTCCCTGTTCCTTTCCCCCCTTTTCCTTCTCTCTTTCTATCCCATTTCAAGTTTTATTGTTCTTTTCATTCCCCTCTAATCTATCTCTCCCTCTATCCTTTTTTTCTTTTTAAGAGCACCTTCATTCTCCTACCCCCCAACTCTCATTCCAAGCATTACATCTTTCATTGTGTGTAATTGTCTAAATGCAAATAGGTGAATGTCTCGAGGCTGTCTATAAGACTCCTAAATACCTAGCTACTACCAACACCCTGATCCAATTGCCTGGTAGTATCCACCTTCAGTGGAGCAATCTTCTAAAGTAGCCGAGACATACTAACCATTGTACCACCAGAGCACCCAACCTAAACATATAGTCCTAAGAACAAACAGCAAATCATTATATGCATACAGAACCTAGAAGCCTTATATGAATTAAATGAATCAGCTTTAAAGTACAACAAAGCCCAAAATTTTTAGGCATAATCTTCCACCACAAAAGAGAGACAACAGAGATATACAAAGCCAAAACAAATGTATAGGAGAAAGCAGTTACAAAGCAGTCAAACAGAGCTGGAAAGCAACGTGAACAATATGAAAAAACAAGGGAAAAAGGGGTTACAAACAATGCAGGACAATCTAAATATACAGGAGGACCTAGAAGAATCAGAAATATGGACAGGGAAAGAAATCAAGGCATTCCTAATTCAGATGGAACGGAATATTAGAGAAGACATGAGACAGCAAATCCAAGCATTGAAAGTATATTTTGAAGAGGAACTAACCACACAAATTAAATCCGCAAAGAATGAGCTTTATCAGGAGATAGAGGTGTTAAAAAATAATCAAGTTGTAATCATAGAAATGCAAGAAACCGTAAATCAGATTAAAAGCGCTAATGAGAATATTACAAACAGACTAGATCAAGTAGAAGTCAGAACATCAGATAATGAAGACAAAGTATATCAACTTGAAAAGAATATAGTCAACACAGAAAAGATGTGAAATCAAACATATAACACAAAACACAAGTGCACACATAATATAATACATACAACACATGACATAATATTAAAGGCCTTATGACTTTTTACAGGTGAAATCTCCATTGCAATGTCTAAAAACTCTATTGTCCAAAAATAGAACTGATCAGCAAAACATTAACCTAGTTCTGTATGAGCTAAAAAAAAACAAAATAAAACTTCATGATATGAGAAAGGGGAATAATAAAATAGATTTGAAAAAAACATTCTGGTTCTGTCACAGATGTAAGAACAGCCAAACTGGAGTTCTGCATATCAGCTCTTATTGATTTGAGCCAAATCATCTTATTTTTGGTCTGTAGAAATCTCTTTAGTTAATCTCTCTGGAATCCAAATTGGCTACTGTTCTCCCTGTGGAAACACAAAAACAGACGCCGGCCTCCAGACAATTACTTGGTCAGGACCTTTCCATTGTCCTGTTAGAATATCCTTCCAAAGTACCTTGGGCTTATGTACATTTTTTGGACATATATGCCTTTCTGCAGCACTAAGCCCTGATGAACCCAAATTTAAAAAGTTTAGAGTAAAAGGGTTATTTTAAGTTTACCTTTGGGGAATATATACCCCTTCCCAATTTGTTCTTTTTGCTTTAATATGTACGTTTTAATAGTTTCATGTGCTCTTTCAACTATGCCTTCTCCCTGTGGATTGTATGGGATTCCTGTTATATGAGTAATGCCAAATGATGAGCAAAATTGTTTAAAAGAAGTAGAAGTATAAGCAGGGGCATTATCTGTTTTTAACTCTTTTGGAACGCCCACAGTGGCAAAATTTTGTAAGCAATGAGCTATAACATCTTTAGTTTTTTTCTCCAGCAAGAATGGAGCCCATCAAAAATCCAGAAGAAGTATCAACTGTAACATGCAAATATTTTAATTTTCCAAATTCTGGCAAGTTTGTGACGTTCATCTGCCAAATATGGTTAGGTATCAATCCTCTAGGATTGACTCCAAGATTAACTTGTGGTAAAAAGGTCACACAATTTTGACATTGTTTTATTATTTGTCTAGCTTGTTCCATAGTTACTTTGAAACGCTTTTGTAAAGTATTAGCATTGACATGGAACTTTTTATGAAAATTTGTAGCTTCTTCTAGTGTATAGAAAATATGTATGAATGTCATGTGTTGTTTTATCTGCTAAATAATTGCCCAAACTAAGGGCTCCAGGCAATCCTGTATGTGTCCTGAAATATCCTATAAAAAACGGATCTTTCCTGTCCCAGATTAGACTTTGTATAGTCGAAAGCAAAGAGAAAATAGTAGAGGAAGGGGAAATCCTTCTACCATCTTCAAGTGATACTATAGCACTAACTATATACTGATTATCGGAAAATAAATTAATTACAGATGCTTTAAGCATCACAAAAGATTGTAATACTGCATTAAGCTCTACATTTTGAGCTAATTGTTTGGGTACTAAAAATGTAAAAGTTTGATCAGGTGTAAATATTACTGCTGTACCATTATTTGACCCATCAGTGAATATATTTGTAGCATTTATAATAGGTGTTTTTCTTGTCATTTTTGGAAAAATTACATGATGTGATGACCAAAAAGACAATAAAGGATTAGATGGTAAGTGGTTATCAAATGAAACATTAGATTTGCACATGATTATTGCCCAAGAATTTAACTAATTATCTAAATCATCAATTTGATTCATAGTATATGGAGTAATAATTTTATCTTCTTGGGTTGTATTATAGTTATAGTAGAAATATTCAAGTAAAAGAGAAGGTCTCTCGAGCTAGTCAGACAGAGATAAAAATTCAATTAAAAGAGAAGGTCTCTCTAGCTAGTTAGACAGAGGAAAAAATCAAGTGATTGATCCTGATAATGTGTCTGAATCAGCCTCTTGGACCTGTGTGAGGTTGTGGCTTAGATTCTCATCACCTGATGGATCATTCCGTGTGTGAATCCATACCCAAAATGGCCAAAAGAGCAGTCCCTGTGGATGAAGTCTCTTGCCTTTCTTTGTAAGTCTACTGAACTCCATCAAGTGAGAATACGCATCCTTTGTGTCAAATGAGTTCTTCAAAGCCCTGGAGAGTCTAGCACATAGGTTCTTGGGTTTTCTCATGACTCCAATTCACATAAAAATATCTATACCTGACAGTCAGTAGGCCTCAAATTGGAGAAGCAGAGGTGTATTAAGGGCAGGCCTATTTGATCACACCTTGTTCACAGGAAGGGTGTCCAGGCCACCATGACTTTAGGCAATGAAGGGCAAGAAAGCTTATTTTGGACACTGTCTTGGACTTCGCCACTCATGGAAACCTCCAGACAGAGCGTAGTATGAGAGTGTATATATGGAAGAAAATGAGGACCATGTGGGAGTGTTTTGGTTTTAATTGTGGTCATTTGTGTGGTAGTTGGAAGATATGACTGGGTATACCTGGGCTGAACTCTGGTGTGATTCCCCTTAGAGACTGAGTTCTAGAGCTGACTTAGAGAAGTGTTATCATGAAATATGTTGGGATTTTAGTTGGTCACGCATGAGAGTCGCCCTTGGAAACCGAGATCTAGGCCCAGGTTTGCTTTCCACAGAGCACTGGGAATCTAATCCAGGATATCACATGGTTATATTCTGAAAGACATGGCAGCCATAGTTGAGAGTCAAAAGACACATGTACCTCACATTGTAGACAGAAATAGGTCTGGCTTCCTGTGAAATTTTGGCCACTCTTTGGAAGCCTTGTCTGTGAGATTTCTCCAGAGCTTTCATTGAAATGAGCTTCCTCACCATTTAATTGTTCCTGAATGAAGTTAAACACACAGTGCCTCCAACATCATTCTTGTAAAATGGCTAGATAAATACCATGAAATTTTTGAAATTCCCATGACCATGAAAATGGTGTAGAACAGAGATGCCAGTAAGTTGGAGCCTGATGTGAAATGGGCCTAGAAAAGTCGTGTGCAGTTGTGTGATAAAATATCTGTGGTGGGGCAATGTGGATCTGCCATTGGCTTCCAAATGGCTTGTGACTGACATGGTGCACCCAGCAGACCCTTCTATGTAAAGGCATCTTGTTATGTGGAGAGTTTTCAGGGCAATGTTCAGAATCAGATTGCTATGGTTAAGGATGCAAGCTATGTGGGATTGAAGCCTGGTTGGTTCATTATCATGCAGAACCTGACACACCACACGTGACAGAACTCCCTTTAGCACTGTGTCCCAGTTTAACTTGTATTTTGTGAAGCAAATACCAAACTCACATTGCAGCAGCAAGAAACACATCGACAAGTGGAGGATGGCCAGATGGCTTTACAGTCCACACGGAAAGAGTTTGCCCGCAGTGGCCACAGTTTACCTACAAAGAGAGAATTCAGCACTGCTGCCTCATGTTCATTAGAAAATAAGAAACCATGTCCTCCAGGTCACTTAGATACATACCTAGCTTTGATGGTCTCTCTACAAAAAAAGCTAAAACTCCTGACAACAACAAATATTTCAAGTGCCCAAACTCAGAGGCAGTTTCACCAGAAGTCTTTAGTCCAGAAGAGCTCCATTTTTGTGGAGTATTTACCTGTCCCTTACTTTTGGAAACTCCTCTACCACCTTCAAGGTTGTGAACTCTTGAGCATATTACATTCCAGATATGTATTCACAGATTTTCTAACTCGTCCACTCTAATTGTATTTTACTTGGAGTGAAGGTAAAGTCAAGGCATTGTTCTGGATTAGAGTGGGAAGATTTTTGTGAAGCACATATTTACATACACATTGGATTCATTTTCCTATTTTCAATTCAAAATGCTGAATGCCTGACACTAACGCATACCCTACTAGACTCTGACTACTAATTCTAATATGATGGAGAAAAATAACCCAAACCGAATAGAAATACAAGCAGTTTAGACGAGACATAGTGTATTGCTGGACTTGCCTTTTGCATTATACAGGGTAGGACTTATAAATCTAGTCAATATTTTGTTGAAATAGTTCTCCATGTGTTTTTAAAGTTAACAAATAGATGAATTCCTCTCTGCCTTTCTCTGTAGCCAATTCAGCACATGTTATTTCATATGCACATATTGAATCATACCTGTTATCACATGTACATTCTTGTGAGGTGGCTGACTTTGCAGATACAAATTGGGAGAAGAGATCACTCCACCTAAACACAGTTGGAACTGAAAATTCAACCTATGGGTGAGCTTCGTAGATGAACGACATGATAAATAAAATCATGTTCAGTATAATGAATATTTTTGGATCAGTGGATGATATACATTTCATGATGAATTTCGATTTCCATATATATTGCTACTTTTTAATGTCTGTGTGTGTGTGTGTGTGTGTGTGTGTGTGTGTGTACACTCTCCAAGTTTTTCAAAATATGAAATATATGGGTCTCAATATACACTCCCTAAATTTATTCGTATTCATGTATGTGGATTTATAATCAAATATTCAAAAGATTATTCTCAGAAATATTCATCCACCTGAAATACATATTTGTTTCCTAGAAATAAAAACTAACTTCTGTGAATGGTGAATACGAATCGTAATATTTCTACAGTAACTGACCCAGTTTAACACCAATGCAAGTAGATAATTATGGAACGTGATGTGTATTTTGATGTTCATTTTTAGTCAACACTTGTACATTACTATTTCTTCAGTTTATGCACATCATAAGATATATATTTCATACACAAGTTAGCAAATTTATTGGCATTTGTTTCACTTTCAATAACTTCATTCTTCAGAACACATGTATTCCTCCATGTTTTTTAACAAGACTTCTTTCTAAACACATTATTTTCGATTTCCATAATCACTTTTGAAGCATAACTCACACACTCTTCATGATGAAATATCACCTTAATATTACCATTAGAAGTATAACTGGTTGGAATGAATGATTTTATATCAACATTAGATTTTCTGTATATTTTCAGATATCAACTCAATCCATTATTTAAAGCGGACCAATTATATTATTTATTCACAGTATGGTCTATTCTTGCATTATCTCTATATTCTTAGACAGATACTACACCACTTTCTACCCCCAATACTCATTTATACGTCTTCAAAATATTGTTCCCAGAAATGGTGGAAGAAATACTCATGTCACCTGATCTACATATACATTTTATCACAGTAATATTCTGGAAAATAAAGCAAAGGTCACACTTATGATTGTACCAAAGTCTAAATTTAAAGTGAGCATGGATTTCTAAAAACATCCATGTCCAGGTTGCCTAATTCTCTCAAATGTCAAACCAATTGTTGACTACATATTTGTTTCTTTCTAAGATTATATATTCAAACTCAACCCTGTTGAAAATGTCTAATCCTATCATTCACTTTACTTTGCCTGATATCCTAATGTCTCTATTGATATCGGCTTTCCTTCATAAATTCCCAGTTCATCATTTTGACTGTTCATTTGTGCTGACATTTACATTCACTCTCTACCTGAAACCCAATTGCTAAATAACTTTTGGTCCAAATCCTATACTCACTCTTCTTTCTGAATCTACCAACTATCTCCCAAATCCTACTGACTATCCTTTTTTGAATGGATGTTCTCTTCGACATTCAATCATTCAAGGTACAAGGTCCGATGCCATTGTGTATTGATTTATCTGAGACATCTGTGCAGGACATAATTCAAAGCTAAGTCTCCCAATCAAGGGCCCAATCCTTTTCTGGGCTTCAAATATTACTTAGATTTCTGTTTTCATACATATATTTAACCTCTATATTTTTATAAATATCACAGATTTCCAATACCATTATTCATCCAGCAAAATGATTCCTAACCCAAATCGAACATGTAATTAACCCAAACCATATACTATTCCCTCATTCTAACTTTATAAAAGAGCAGAGAAAGTGTTGGTCTTACAATATAGGAATGTAGGGGATATACCACCTGCTGAAAACCTCAAAGGTCCATGCAGAAATAATCCCTGGAGAAGATGTAGGCAGCTATTAAGGACCTGAGAGAGCAAAAGTCATCTTCCATGGAAAACGACCCTGTCTGGAGAGGGGTTGTGTCTGACTGAGTGTCTCTGTTCCTAATGTACAGAAGATGGACCAATCCAGGCCTGTGTGCAGAGCTGTTCACGGGTGCCTATGGGTGATATAGTATTCTAACTGGTGAGAGGGTCATGGGAAATAGGGGCAGCATCTATCTCATGGGACCCTTGGAAGCAACTGTTAGGAAAAAGTGGTTGCAAAGGCAGTGACCTCATTCAGTTCCTGAAGGAAGTGACCTCATCTCTATTCCTTGGTGATGGAACTCTCTGAACTTGCAATCCAGGATTCCAGGCACCCAGAGCCAGTCCTAGTCCCAGTCCCAGTGGGCTCATTTGTTTGGATTTTGTAAGGACAGAGTCAGTCTTTCTTGGTATCTATTGATGTGAAGATGGCCAAATGCCAGGAAAGCTTTGAAGACTGGCCTTTCCAGAGAAAGCAAGTAGTGGCTCACCACGGGCTCCTGACAATTTCACAGAGTTGGCCAAAGAGACCAGATCTGAGACAGGGCAGGCCATTTTGGAGGTACATAGTAAGGCTCACCAGTGAGAGTACACTCCGAATAGTCACAGACCTACTTGGGGGAAGGCGTTGCCTTTGTGGTTTTTGTTGTGTGTTTGTGGTTTTATCTCATGTTCTGAGAAAAGGTAAGAAAGGCGGTTTGTTTGGTTTGGAGTGAACTGTTTCTAGTAAGTCGTTTGACAAGGCAAGTGTTTCTATGTCTGTGTATCCCAATGTGTCTGTTTTTGTAGACATTAGAAAAGAGAATGCATCAATGGATGTGTCCTGTCTAGTAGAAAGCTTCCCAGCATCAATCCTGCCCAATTTATGAATGGATTGTGGCTTGCATTATCGAAGGGCAACACCTACAAACTTCCTAAGTTCCCATTTTCTTCCTGAATTCTGGCTACACTCAAGAATAGGCTCATGGTTTTGTGTCCAAGATATTTACCACCTCCAAGCTCTGTGATATGGCCATGTACTGGATAGCTGAAGGGAATGGCGAGCATCTCAGAAAACTCAGATATCAGTGTGACCAGTAAAGTCTCAGTGGAGGAACCCTGCTATGGGCCTTTTGCTTACCTATTGTTCTTTTGCCCTGAATGTCAGGAAGGGCTTTGCCTCACGCCACCCCTTTCTGAAGCCTGAAGAAACCAGTTTTCAAATGGAAATGAGTGGGCATCACCTGTGGCTCTTTGCTTAACTGCTTTGGAAAGGGATGTGTCTGAATCAGTCTCTTGGCCCTGTGTGAGGCTGTGGCTTAGATTACCAACACCTGATGGATGTAAAGAAAGATCCCATGTGTGCATACAAAATCAAAATGGCAAAAATTCGCAGTCATTGTAGATGAAGTCTCTCGCCTTTCTCTGTAAAGTTCCTGACCTTCATCAAGGGGAATAGGGATCCTTTGGGTCAAATGAATTCTTCAAAACCATGCAGAGGCAAATCCATAAGTGGTTCGGTTTTTTCTTGACTCCATTTCACATAAAGAATCTAAACGCCAAAGTCAGAAGGCGTCAAATTGGAGAAGTGGAAAAGTATTAATGGCAGACTTATTTGATCACTCCTGGTTCACAAGAAGGGTGTCCAGGCCACCGTGACTTTAGTCACACACACACACACACACACACACACACACACACACACACACACATATATATATATATATACACTCTCCAGATTTTTCAAAATATGAAATATGTGTCTTATTTTACACTCACGAAATTCATTCATATTCATATACGTAAATTTATAATCAACTTTCCAAAGATTATTCTTAGAAATATTCATTAACCATAAAAACATATTTCTTTCCTATACTGAAAAGTAACTTGAGTGAATGGTGCACACAAATCCTAATATTTCTACAGTACCTGACCCAG
The DNA here is from genome assembly GCF_048772815.1 of Callospermophilus lateralis. Lineage (NCBI taxonomy): Eukaryota > Metazoa > Chordata > Mammalia > Rodentia > Sciuridae > Callospermophilus > Callospermophilus lateralis. The sequence goes on from NW_027512439.1 coordinate 133,966, forward strand.
TTTAACATCAATGCAAGTAGATTCCAATCGGACATAATGTGTATTTTGACGTTCATTTTTATTCAACACTGGTAGATTACTATTTCTTCAATTTATGCACATCATAGGATATATATTTCATCCACAAGTTAGAAAATTAATAGGCATTTGTTTCACTATCAATCATTTCCTACTTCAGAGCACATGCATTCCTCGATGTTTCTCGACTGGTCTTTTCATGAGAAAAGGGATGGACAAGGCAAGGTAAGGCAACTAAGATAGCACCGAAGACACGGAAACAGTCCTATTTGGTTGCAACCGGATTTAGAGGGCATTGCTTCTGTTGTAATCATTTAATCCCCTGCACCCCAAGTTTAAATTGTTTCAGAATTTTGTACCCAACATGGATGGGAGGGGCTCAGAAGTTCACAATCTGCAGAAGTTTATAAAAAGCAGTTTTTGTTTCTGTTTTTTTTTTTTCTCTGTTCTGGGCAAGTTAACATTTTAAGGATACCGGGAATGGGGCAGAGCTATTTTCTTCTCTTTTTTTTTTTTCTCTCAGCCAGATGTTACCATGGAGCCCAGTTGGTAACTTCTTTATCTTAGAAATGTAGCCATCTCTGTGAACCCCCAGCTCAAGGCCAGAGGCCTTGTTTACATATTGCCAGCATTATGACTGACTCTTCCCAAACACATTATTTTCGATTTCCATAATCACTTTTGTAGCAAAACTAACATATCTTCATGATAAACCGTAACCCTAATATTAATATTAGATGTATCATTGGTTGGAATGAATGATTGTATATCAATATAAGATTTCTTATATATTTTCAGATATCTATTCAATCCGTTATTTAATGTGGAACCAGTTATATTATTTATTCACTTATGGTCTATTCATGCATTATCTGTATATTCAATGACACAGTGTACACCTCTTTGTACCCCCAATACCCATTTATATGTCTTCAAAATATTGCTCCCAGAAATGGTGGAAGAAACACTCATGTCACCACATCTACATATACATTTTATCACAGTAGTATTCTGGAGACAAATGTAAAGGTCACACTTTTGATTGTACCAAAGCCTAAATGGAAAGTGAGCATAGATTACAAAAAACATCCATGTCAAAGTTGCCTAATGCTCTCAAATGACAATCCTATTGGTGACTACATATTTGTTTCTTCTTAAGATTATATATTCTAACTCAATTCTGTTGAAAATGTCTAATCGTATCACGCACTTTATACTTTGCCTGATTTCGTAATGTCTTTATTGATATCTGCTTTCCTACATATTTTTCCCACTTCATTATTGTGACTGTTCACATGTACTGACATTTACATTCACTCTCTAACCGAACTCCTATTGCTAAAGATATTGTTTTCCAAATCCTATACTCACTCTTCTTCCTAAACCTACCGACTATCTTCTTAATCTTACCGACTATCCGTTTATGACTGGATTTTCTCTTCTACATTCAAACATCCAAGTAATGTTCCTGCAAGCGTCGGTGGAAGAGATCACCAAGATAGTGTCTCATGCAACAGCAAGGGGTTAATTGGGGGTCCAGCAAGCTGGGGCTCAGAGCTCACATGAATAGAGCAGAGAGCCCTGAGAACAGCTTAAGCAGAGCTTATATACTTTCCTTGGAGAGGGCAGGGATGGAAATTTATTGATGGGTCAGAGCGAGTGGGTGGTTAGTGTGAAACTGGGTGAGGGAATACATTCTGCAATTTGGCAGTTGGGGACAGCACAATCTGGGAACAAGATTACAAACAGTTCTCAATATTTCAACAGTGTTTTGTTAAGCATACAGAAAAACAGGAAGTTACAAGTACCTTTTTTATTAACCTTTCATTCCCCACTTCTTCTTCTTGCTACTTTTAATCATAAAAGTGATTATTGGGACGTGTCACATTCTATGTCTGCTAGTGGGGTATTACCATAAGTTTAACTTATCCAATTTGAGCTTGGAGAAAAGAAATTACATGGTTGAGCAAACAGGGTTTTATAGTTAGCAATAATATGAGGATTATTATTGGACAGGCCAGGGTTGATAAAAGCGTAGATAAGCAGGGGGACTGTGTGAACCAAGACTCAAACCACCCTTTTTGGGCCTCTCTCTCTCGTTGACGCTTTTCAAGGCATCCTTTTATTTTACTCAAAGGTTTTTTTTACAACCTCAGTATGGTCGGCATCAAAACAACATTCTTACATCAATGCAGCACAAAGGCCCCCTTCTCTCATGAAGAGGAGGTCCAACTCTCAACTGGAGTGTAAAACAACTTCAGAAAGACATGTAAAAGATTCTTGCAAAGCTGTGATGGAGGTTTCTATTATCTTTAAGTTTTGGTCTCTTGCTGCTTCTATTTGGGTCATTTGTTGTGTACCATGGAGCAGGGCAGTGGTTCCTGTGACTACCACTGCCGCAACTCCAATTCCTAATATGATGGCTAAAGTGAGGGATATATGTTCCCAGTGGAACCGGGTTGTATGCCCCCGTGTTTGAACTTCAAATGAACCTGGTTCATTATAGAGCAATCTGGGAGACATCTTCACCATTACACAATTAATCACATCTGTTGACCATTTCATGAAAACATGAACAATGTTTAAGTATATAGAATTATACTGTTGTAGGGACGGACAAGGCACGGCACTTAAGATAGCACCAAAGACAGGGAAACAGTCCTATTTGGTTGCAACCGGATTCAGAGGGCATTGCTTCTGTTGTAATCAATTAACATCCTGAACCCCAAGTTTAGGTAGTTTCAGAATTTTGTACCCAACATGAAAGAGAAGGGACTCAGAAGTTCACAGTCTGCAGAAATTCACAAAAAGAAGCTTTTTTTTCTGTTTTTTCCTTTATTGTGGGCAAGTTAACTTTTCAAGGACACCTGGGAGGCAGAGAGCTTTTTTTTCCTTTTCTTTTATCCCCCTGCCAACTGTTACCATGGAGCCCAGTTTGGAAATTTTTATCTTAGAAATGTAGCCATCTCTCTGAAGCCCAAGCTCAAGGCCAGAGGCCTTGTTAACATATTCTGTGAAAAACTATTAAGGGGGTGTCTAGCTTAGGAGTGCTGATTTTTCCAGCCAGTAGCCAAGTAGAAAAGGGCAACAGAAAAAGAGGAAGTTAATCTACACTGAACTCATTTATAGAGACTCTTTTGCTGAAAGTCCTAAAGTCAGCCATGGTGAAGACTTCTGGAGAAGTTCAGTGAAGATTTTTCTGTGGGCCTGGTACAGAGGGGGAAGACGGGGAAGGAGGGGGGTGAGAGCAGCTCCGTGGATCTGAGAATAAGGAAGGAGAGATGTAAAGGAATAATGGGAAAGGGGTTTGGGATTTTCCTAGCAACATAAATTGAGCAGTAGAATCGGTAGAGCAGAAAGGAAGACGGGAGTGAGTATCCCAAAAAGCCTGTGAGGGACTTTAAATTCTTAGTAACCTGTTTTCAGTGATGACAAAGCAACTTTAAAGGCCATTTTCATTACATCTTCGATAGGGGTCTGAGGGCTCTCCTAAGCTGGTTTGAGCTTTGGGTTAAGTGGTAAGAGGACCTGGTGGGACCCGGTGTGGGCACTGACAAGAAAAGAGAGAAGTGAGTGGATGGATGGGTACCTCAGTACCTGCTACCTCAGCAAGAGGGCAATGCTCTGAGAACCGGCGGAGGTTTCGGTTTTTGATCTAGTAATTGGAGAAGAGAAATCAGGTTTGCTGAGGTGGGACTGACAGCAGAGAGTCTGGAGCAGAAGGCTGAGTTTGAGGAACTATTGGAGAAGCATAGTTCAGGATGTGAGCGAAAGAGGAAAAAGGCCTTCACATAGGGGAATTTCCTTTCACCCTTTTGAGCACTTGCAGATGTTAAAAAGGTCACACAGAATTTGAGGATCTAGAGACTCCTCTGTTGGCCATCAGTTTGGGTTTTCTAAGTGGTAATATGGCCAATGCTGTGTACTGAATTTGATGAGGATTTTGGGTTCCACCAGGCAGCCCCTGTATGCTCAAATCCCCATGACTTACAGAAGAAGTCGGCTTTTCCCCCACACAGCCGTGGCGGTTTGTGGCTTTGATAGTCTGCCGGGCAAACATACTAATATAGGCTAGCCAACCTGCATCTGGCTTGCCTGTCCCTACAACCATAATGTTTGTTTCCATTATCTATGGTACGGAAAGGATTTAATGGAATTTTAGTGAGATCCTCTTCAACAGGGATATCCTAATAGGAAAGACCTATAGCCAGCTGACAAATGTCTGGGTGGAGAGATGGCCACCAGGTCCCTAAGGGGGCTGTATGCAAGATAGACCATACTTCTTGTCTAGTAGTATTTGTGATCAGCCATCGCTGCTGAAGCGACTGATGAGCGTTAGGACTACGGGTGGCCAAGGAGAGAGTCTATAGCCTTACCCACGTGGCGAATATGCAATTTGAAAGGGTTAACAGTCTTTTCCAGTTTTCAGCCAGAGTCTGGACATGGCACAGGCTTGAGATGAGAGGCATGGATCCAGGAAGTGATTCCCTCTACTTTTACTGCTGTAGGTGTTATAAGTAGCACCTGGAATGGTCCTTTCCAGCGGGGTTCCAGGGATGACACCTGATGTCATCTTATGTAGAGGAAGTCTCTTTCTTGATATCAATGTGGATTCCCCTCGTCCCCAGGTTGGAAGGCAGTGGCCAGCTGTTTCCACAGGTATAGCTGAGTTCTTACAAGAGATTTAAGTATGTCAAGCAAGGGTGTGTGGAAGGGATCCTTAGGTCTTAGAGTCGGGGTTAGGTCTCTTAGTGTAGGAAGGGCCCCATAGAGAATTTCATAGGGGGTGAGGTTACACAAAGAAAGAAAGGGAGTATTTCTTGCATGAAACAGTGCATAAGGCAGAATCATAGTCTAATCTTTTATGCCGGTCTCTAAGCTTAATTTTGTTAAGGTCTCTTTAATGGTTCTATTTATTTTTTTTAAGTGTCCTGAGCTCTGGGGTCTATAAGCACAATGTAACTTCCAATTAATCCCCAGGGTCCTGGCTAACCCCTGATTTACCTGGCCCATGAAGGCTGTTCAATTATCAGACCATATTAAATTAGGCAGGACGTGTCTTTGATAAATATCTTTCAGGATCTTCTTGACCACAATTTGTGCCGGTTTTCTTTTATTTATTTATTTATTTTTTTTGGTGGGAAAGGCTTCAATCCATCCTGAAAATGTATCTACAAAGACTAGGAGATATTTAAGTCCATACCTTGCTGGCTTAATTTCAGTAACGTCCACTTCCCAGAATTGTCCTGGTCTGGTTCCTCATAGGTGCTTTCCTGCAGGAAGCTTGGAAGGGTAAGCATTAACCAATTGACAGAACTGACAGGCTTTTGTTACCCATTCAATTATTTCCTTTCACTGTGAGTGAATTAGTCTAAAACTCTGTTCTTGATCCTACAGTAATGCCGGCAGTTTTTTTGAACCAAGTTGATTGAGTTGATGTACATTTTTAATGTAGTGTAGGGCTTTCTGAAATTGCAGGCTGGGCTCAGTGAAGTTGAGGAGTTCAGTGTCAGTGTTCTTAGATGTTATCAAAAGCTTGCTGGTGCTCAAGGGTCCATTGGAATTGGGCATTCTCATTTAACAGCGGGTATAAAGGAGCAGCTAAGAACACAAACCCAGGTCCATAACCTGCTAAAGCCAGCAGTCCCAAGAAACTCTCTATGTTGTCTCCTGTTAAATGGGGGTGGTATCTGCACAACGGTTTGTTTTCTGGGCTCAGTGAGCCATCATTTACCGCGCCTAAGGAAATACCCCAGGAAGATTACTTCTTGCTTGCAAATTTGGGCCTTTTTGTCCAAAGCTCTCTACCCAAGTTGAGCAAGCTCAGATAATAGTGCTTGGGTCTCAGACTCACAGTTTTCTTTGGTGTTGGCTGCCAGTAGCTGGACATCCACATATTGAAGCAGAATGACTTCGGGGTGCGTAGTTCTGAAGTTGTAGAGATGTCTGTGAAGGGCTTCATCAAAGAGAGTGGGGGAGTTTTTGAACCCCTGTGGAAGTCTAGTCCAAGTTAGTTGACAAGACGTTCCGGTTTCTGGGTCTACCTACTCGAAAGCAAACAGCAACTGACTATCTTTATGCAGAGGCAAGCAAAAGAAAGCATCTTTTAAGTACAGAACAGTATAGCATTTTCACTCGGCCACAGCAAAGAGGTTATTGGGGGTCCAGCATGCTGGGGCTCAGAGCTCACTTGAATAGAGCAGAGAGCCCTGAGAACAGCTTTAACAGAGCTTATATACTTTTCTTGGAGAGGGCAGAATGGGAAATTTATTGATGGGTCAGGGCGAGTGTGCCGTTTGCGTGCACCCAGGTGAAGGAGTATATTCTGCAGTTTGGCAGTTGGGGACAGCACATCCTGGGAACAAAATTAGCAAACAGTTCTCAAGATTTCAACAGTGGTTTGTTAAGCATACAGAAAAACAGGAAGTGACAAGTGCCTATTAACCTTTCACCAAAGCAAAATGGAAAGTGAGCATTGATTACTAAAAGCAACCATGTCCAGGTTGCCTAATGCTCTCAAATGTCAATCCTATTGGAGGCAACATATTTCTTTCTTCCTAAGATTATATATTCAACCTCAACCATGTTGAAAATGTCTAACCCTATTACATTATACTTTGCCTGATTTCCTAATTTCTCTATTGATATCTGCTTTCCTACATATTTTCCCCAGTTCATCATTGTGACTGACTCTTCATATGTGCCCATATTTATGTTCACTCTCTACCCAAAACCCTATTGCTAATGAAACTTTCGTTCAAATCCTATATTCACTCTTTTTTCTAAACCTACTGACAACCTTCCTAATCCTGCCGACTATTCCTTTTTGACTGGATGTTCTCTAGGACATTTAATCATCCAAGGTACAAGGTCCTTTGCCATTGCACATCGATTTATCTGAGATATCTGTTCAGAACATAATTCAAAGCAAAGTATCTCACTAAAGGGCCCATTGCCCTTCAGGGCTTCAAATCGTACCTAGATTTCAGGTTTCATACTTATATTTCACCTATATATTCTTGTGAATATCGCAGGTTCCCAATACCATTATTCATCCCACAGAATGTTTCCTAACCCAAATAGAATATGTTATTAACCCTAACCATACACTGTTCCCTCAATCTAACTTCACAAAAGAGCAGGGACAGAGTTGGTCTTACAATACAGGAATGTAGGGGATCTTTCACCTGCTGAGAACCTCAAAGTTTGATGAGAAATGATCCCTAGAGAAGATGTAGCAGCTATGAAGGACCTGAGAGAGCAAAAGTCATCTTCCATGCCAAACCACCTGTTCAGGATGAAGTGATGTGTCTGAATCAGCCTCTCTCCTACTGATATAAAGAAGATGGACCAAACCAACCCTGTGTGGAGAGCTTCTCCTTGGTGTCTACGGTTGATATACCATTCTAACTTCTGAAAGTGTCACAGAAAGTAGGGGCAGCCTCCATCTCAAGGGACCCTTGGAAACAAGTGTTAGGACAAAGTGGTTGCCAAGGCAGTGACCTCATTCCCTTCCTGTTGGAATTGACCTACCTCACTTCTTTGGTGATGTAACTCTCTGAACTTGGGATCCAGGAAGCCAGGCACACAGAGCCAGTCCCAGTCCCATTCCCAGTGGACTTACTTGTTTGGATTTACCAAGGAGAGAGTCTGTCTCTCTTGGTACCTAATGGTTTGAGGATGACAAAATGCAAGTAGAGCTCTGAAGATGGGCCTTTAATGAGAAAGCAGGTAGTGGTCAGCACAGGCTCCATACAACTTCACAGAGATGGACAAGAAGACCAGACCTGAGACAGGACAGGCCATTTTGGGGGAACATAGTATGGACCACCAGTCAGAGGACACTCTGGATAGTCACAGACTTACATGGGGGAAGGAGGTGACTTTTTGATTGTGGGTGTGAGTTTGGGGTTTTGTCTCATGTTCTGAGAATAGGTAGGAAAGGTGGTTTGTTTGGTTTAGAGTGGACTGTTTCTAGAAAGTCCTTTGACAAGGCGACTGTGTCTGTGTCTGTGTATCCCACTGTGTCCTTGGTTGTACATATTAGAAAGCAGAATAGATCAATGGATGTATCCTGTCTAGTAGAAAGCTTCCCAGAATTCATCCTGCCCATTTTAGGAAAGGACTGTTGGTTGCTTTTCGATGGGCAACACCTACTATCTTCCTAAGTTCCTGTTTTCTTCCTGAATTCTGGCCACTTTCCAGAATAGGCTCATGTTTTTTTGTCCAAGATATGTACCACATCCAAGCTCTGTGACATGGCCATGTACTGGATAGCTGAAGGGAATTGCAAGCATCTCACAAAACTCAGAAATCATTGTGACTAGTAAAGTCTCAGTGGAGAAACCCTGCATTGGGATTTGCTGACTTATTGTTCTGTTACCCTGAAGTCAGGAAGGTCTTTGCCTCAGGCCACCCCTTTGTGAATTTTGAAGAAAAAAGTTTTCAAATGGAAGTGAATGGGCATCACCTGTGGCTCTTTGCTTAACTGCTTTGGAAAAGTATGTGTCTGAATCAGCCTTGTGGCTCTGTGTGAGGCTGTGGCTTAGATTATCAGCTCCTGATGGATCTAAAGAAAGATGCAATGTGTGCATCCAAAACCAAAATGGCAAAAAGATCAGTCATTGTGGATGAAGTATCTCGCCTTCCTCTGTAAGTTTCCTGACTTCCACCAAGTGAGAATAGGGATCATTTGGGTCAAATAAGTTCTTTCAAGCGCTGCAAAGTTGCTTTGGTTTCCTAATTACTCCAAATCACATAAGGAATCTAAACCTGACAGTCAGTAGGCCTCAAATTGGAGAAGCAGAGCAGTATTAAAGGAAGAACTATGTGATCAATCCTAGTTCACAGGAAGGGTGTTCAGGCCACCCTGAGGTTAGGCAAATGAGGGGCAAGGGAGCTTATTTTGGACACTCTCTTGGGCTGCGCCATTCATGAAAACCTCTAGCCAAAGGGTATAATGAGTGTATATATGTAAGAAGTTGAGTGCCATGTGAGAGTGATTTGGTTTTAATTGTGGTCATTTGTGTGGCAGTTGGAAGAGATGACTGGGTCCACCTGGTTTTGAACACTGGTGTGATTCTCCTCAGAGACTGAGTTCTGAAACTGACCTCAGAGAAGTAATTGCTTTGGAAAGAGATGTGTCTTAATCAGGCTCTTGGCCCTGTGTGAGGCTGTAGCTTAGATTATCAGCAACAGACGGATCAAAAAAATGATCCCATGTGTGCATCCAAAACCAATATAGCCAAAAGAGCAGTCATTGTGAATGAAGTCTCTCACCTTCCACTGTAAGGTTCTGAAAGAATAAAAGAAATTGAAATCGAAATGTAATGAAACAGGTTTTGTAAAGTTTCCAAGTTGCACTCAGAACCTGAAATTCCTGTGGCAGTTAAGACAATTCCTGGAACTGCCCATTAGATGTGTGTTGAAATCTTCCCTGACCACCTAGTTACTTAACAACCCCTTCCCAGAAGCCGTGCATCTCACCACGTATACATCTCAGGGCTTCAACCAATCAGTTTAAATGTATACCCCTTCTGAGGGCTGACCAATCACCCCCTGCCCCAACTTTTCCCGCCAATGAATGTGCTAATCATGTTTTAGAGTTGTTATTTCATTTTCCCGTGGTACATGATGATTTCCTAAAGGAGGCTATGATGTATGTAAAGTCCCTGAGCTCTCTAAAGAATGTATATAAACTCTGCTCAAGTTGTTCTCGGGGCTCTTTGTTCTTTGCTCCTCTGAAGGGAGCTCTGAGGCCTAGCATTCTGGACCCCCAATAAACCCTTTGCTGATGCATGAGAAATCCTCTTTGTTGTCTTTTCCTTTGATGTTCGCAGCACCTTTTCATCTGGAGGCCCCAGGTGAGATATCCGGGAGCGGTGAATGGAAGACCTCAAGGGAGTCCTCTCAGGGTAAGTAAGGTGCCTCTTTCTGGTTTCGGGTTTCAGGCTAGGGCGTGGCAAAGTGGCTGTTGGTGAAGAGCATTAGCTCTCTCCTATGGTGTGACAGACGTGTCACAGAGCCAAGATCACGTCCCTGAGGGACACTCCGGAGGACTAGGGAATTCAAGGAATAGTAGTTTCCTCAACTCGGTTATGTTTTGCTTCAGGATTTGATTTGCCAGCCCATCAGGTTTTGCCGGTAACTCAGTTTTGGTCATTGTTCTGAACTCATGTTGAGTTTACTGTCTGTTTTTATGTCTAACCCATCAATATTTTCCAGTTACTCAGTTCAAATCTTTGTCTTGGACTCATGTTAAACGTTTACTGTTTGTCTTGGTGTTGTGTTTGTGTCTTCAATGTCCCTGTTTGAGTAACTCCCATTATGGGACAAAGCACTTCCTCTTCTCTGTCCCTGACCCTTGATCATTGGACTGATGTCCGCTCAAGGGCCCAGAATCTTTCTTTTTCAGTAAAACACCGTACCTGGCAGACTCTCTGTGCTTCAGAATGGCCCATCCTCGAATTCAGATGGCCCCAGAAGAATCCTTCCACTTTCCTCTAATCCGAAAATTCAGAGATATTGTCATTCAGCCGGGGCCACGTGGCCACCCAGATCAACAGCCATATACTCCTTCCCCCACATTCCTATCATTCAAACTTTCCGCTCCTCTCCCTCTTCCTTCCATTCTCCCTGAGTCACAAGACTGGACACTCCACCCCCTCCTTATTGTCTACTCTCCCTCCCCAACCCCCAACACAGTTCCTGATGATCCTCCCACCGCTGACTCAGCCTCTCCACTGCTAGAGGCAATTGGGCCAGACCCAAGCCCTCCAGGGGACTTCCCCACAGCAGCAGCAACCCCTCCTCCCCTGGAGGAAGATGGGCAACCTAAAAGAACCCACCGGCGATGGATAATAGAAAACTCAGAAGCCCCTGTGATGCTCTCTCTCCATCCCTATGGGCCCATGAACCGACCCAACTGGGACCCCAACACCTTTGAAGGTAGGAAGCATCTGTCCACTTATCGCCGGGCTCTAATAGCGGGTCTCAGAGTGGCCGCCAGAGAGCCGACCAATTTAGCAAAGGTAAGAGAGATTATCCAAGGGCCTAATGAGTCTCCCTCTATGTTTCTGGAGAGAATTATGGAAGCATATAGAAAATATACTCCTTTTGATCCTCAGGCAGATGACCAAAAGGCATTTGTTACAATGGCCTTTATTGAGCAGGCTGCCCAAGATATTAAGAGAAATTTACAATGTCTAGATGGGTTACAAAATACGACCTTAAGAGATTTAGACAGAGAAGCTGAGAAAGTATATTATAAGATATATATTATAAGTATATATTATAAGTATATAAGTATATTATAAGAGAGAAACTGAGGAGGACACGGAACAGAGGAGAGAGAAGGAAAGGGAAGAAAAAAAGGATGAAAGGAGCAAAAGGCAGACAAAAGCATTGGCTAAGATTTTCTTCACAGCAGCACATACGCCAGAAATTAAAAAGCAGGGAGTCAGAAAGGGATACTTGGGCCCACGCCAAAGGCTTTCCCTGGCCTCAGATCAATGTGCCTACTGTAGAGAAAAAGGACACTGAGTCAAAGAGTGCCCCAAAAAGAAGAAGCCACGGCAGCCCGCCATGCTGACTCTAGAAGAGGACTAGGAATGTCAGGACTCGGATCCCCTCCCCGAGCTCAGGGTAACATTTGAAGTGGAGGGGCCTCCAGTGAACTTTGAAGTGGATACAGGAGCAGTATACTCAGCCTTTAAGGCTTCACTGGGCCCCATATCAAATAAATGGTCCCTAGTTCAAGGGGCTAATGGCACTACTTATCGGGTTTGGACAACTAAGAGGATTATGGAAGTAGGAAAATGTAAAGTCCACCACTCTTTCCTAGTAATCCAAGAATGCCCAGCCCCATTGATGCACAGGGATCTGTTTACCAAACTCGGGGCTAGAGTAACCTTTAACCCTGATGGTCCCCAAGTGGATGTTCTAAAACCTTCAGTAAAAACTCCCATAGTCACAGAATTGACTATGTCCATAGAAGATGAACATCAACACTTCGTGCCCCCTAGGACTGATCAAAGAGGCAAACTACAACAGAAATGGATAAAAGATTATCCTAATGCCTGGGCAGAAACTGCTGGGTTAGGTCTAGCCATAAAACAACCTCCAATAGTAGTAGAATTAAAAGCCTCTGCCTCTGCAATCAGTGTTAAACAATATCCTCTAAGCAAAGAAGCTAAGGATGGGATAAGTCACCATATTCAGAAATAATTGGCCCTTGGGGTCCTAAGGCCCTGTCAATCAGCCTGGAATACCCCCCTGCTACCAGTAAGAAAGCCAGTAACTAGGGACTACAGTCCTGTTCAAGACCTAAGAGAGATCAACAACAGAGTGCAGGACATTCATCCCACAGTACCCAATCCATATAATTTGCTTAGCACTCTGAATCTGGACCGGGAATGCTACACTGTGCTGGACTTAAAAGATGCTTACTTCTGCTTGCCCCTACATAAGGACAGTCAGTTGCTGTTTGCTTTCGAGTGGATAGACCCAGAAACTGGAACATCTGGCCAAGTAACCTGGACTAGACTCCCACAGGGGTTCAAACCCCCCCCCCACTCTCTTTGATGAAGCCCTCCACAGGGACATAAACGACTTCAGAACTGCACACCCCGAAGTCACACTACTCCAATATGTGGATGATCTGCTACTGGCAGCGGACACCAAGGAAAACTATGAGTCTGGGACCCAAGCACTATTATCCGAGCTTGCTCGGCTTGGATATAGGGCTTCTGCCAAAAGGCCCAAATTTGTCAGCAAGAAGTAATCTTCCTGGGTTATTCTCTTAGGGGTGGCAAATGATGGCTAACTGAGAACAGAAAACAAACCATTGTGCAGATACCACCCCCATCTAATAAGAGACAATTCAGAGAGTTTCTTGGGACTTCTGGATTTTGCAGGTGATGGATTCCTGGGTTCGCCTCTCTGGCTGCCCCTTTATACCCGCTGATAAAGTGGAATGCCCAATTCCAATGGACCCCTGAGCACCAACAAGCTTTTGATAATGTCAAAAAAAGGTGCTGCTATCTGCTCCGGCCTTAGCACTCCCAGATATAGATAAACCCTTCACTCTCTACATCGAGAAAAAGAAAGGAATAGCATGGGGAGTGTTCACTTAGACTTTGGGACTTTGGAAAAGGCCGGTAGCATTCTTATCAAAAAAACTGGACCCAGTGGCTACTGGGTGGCCCCGTTGCTTAAGAGCTATAGCAGCGGCAGCGCTTCTAATAAAAGATGCTCATTAATGAACGTTGGGACAGAAGCTATCCATTATAGCCCCCCATGCCCTGGAGAGCATCATCTGTCAACCTCCAGATAGGTGGCTATCAAACTCCAAAATAAACTACTACCAGAGCCTCTGGATTAGCAAAGACAGAATAACTCTTGGACCTTCTGCTCCACTCAACCTGGCTGCCAGAAGAATCATCAGGACCTGTCGCTCATGAGTGTCAACACATACTGGCAGAGGAAACCAGTATAGGACGAGACTTGAAGGATCCAGCCACTGCCTCACCCTGAAGTCGTATGGTTTACGAAAGAGAGCAGCTTCCTCCAAGATGGTATGTGGTGGGCTGGAGCAGCAGTAGTTAGCAAAACTAATGTCATCTGATCCTCTGGTCTCCCAGAAGAGACATCAGTCCAAATGGCAGAACTGATTGCCCTTATGAAAGCATTGGAACTAGCAACAGGCAAAAGGGCCACCATATACACTGATAGCCACTATGCATTTGGCAATGCTAATGTGCACAGGGCTATTTACCAGCAAAGGGGGCTATTAACCTCCACTGGGAAAAAAATAAAGAACAAAGTTGAGATTCTCCACCTTCTCTCAGCAGTGAAGGGCACTAAGGAACTAGCTATAGTGCACTGTCCAGGGCACCAGAAGGGAAACGACCTCGTTGCAGTTAAAAACAGAAGGGCAGATGAGGAAGATTAATTGGCAGCCCTAAACGGAGTGACTCTGTTAACTTTTTCCACACCAGGGGGATCAACATTCAGGAGACTTGGCCACACTGGAACATTCAGGCAACTTATCATCTGAGGAGACAGATGCAGAACTCTGGGACCCTACAGAGCCAAGTTTACAATTTCAAAAAGCCCACTTTTATGTCAAAGACATACACTAGCTCACCCACTTAAGCTCAAAGAAGTTATAGGCACACTTAAAGGACCGAAGAAAGGATTTTTTATTGACTGACTTACAGAGGAAAGAAATAGCTTAGAAAGTGACTAGAGCTTGTCAAGTCTGCCAATTAGTTAATGCTTACCCATCCAAGCTTCCTGCAGGGAAGCGCTTACGAGGAACCACACCAGGACAATTTTGGGAAGTGGACTTTTCCTGAAATTAAGCCAGGAAGGTATGGACTTAAATATCCCCTAGTCTTTGTAGATACTCTTCCAGGATTGGTTGAAGACTTCCCCATGAAGAAAGAAACGGCTCAGACGGTGCTCAAAAAGATTCTAGAAGACATTTTTCCAAGGTTTGGCCTGCCTAAGGTAATAGGGTCCAATAATGGACCGGCATTTGTTGCCCAGGTAAGTCAGGGATTCACCAGGACCCTGAAGATTAATTGGAAGTTACATTGTGCTTATAGATGCCAGAGCTCAGGACAGGTAGAAAAAATGATTAGAACCATCAAAGAGAATTTAAAGAAATTAAGCTTGGAGACCTGCATAAAAAAATTGGACTATGCTCCTACCTTAAGCACTGTTTCGTGCAAAAAGTACACCCTCTGCCTCTTTGTGTAAACTCACCACTTATGAAATTCTCTATGGTGCCCCTCCTTTAGTAAGGGACCTAACCCCAACTCTGAGACTTAATGATTCCTTTCACACCCCCTTGCTTGACAGACTTAAAGCCCTTGAACAAACACAGCACCCAGCGATACCTGTGGAAACAGTTGGCCAGTGCTTATCAGCCTGGAGACGAGGGAACCCCACATCGATATCAAGTGGGAGTCTTCGTCTACGTGAGACGGCATCAGGTATCATCCCTGGAATGCCGCTGGAAAGGACAATACCAGGTGCTGCTTATAACACTTACAGTGGTGAAAGTGGATGGAATCACTTCCTGGATCCATGCCACCCATCTCAAGCCTGCGCCCTGTCCAGCCTCCGGCTGGAAACTGGAACAGACTGGTAACCCTCTCAAGTTGCGTGTCCGTCGTGTGGGTAAGGCTATGGATTCTTCCCCTGACCACCAGCAGTCCTAATCACCATCAGCCTGTTCAGCAACAATGGCAGCTATAAATCCTACTGGGCAAGTAGTGTGGTCTATTTCACATACAGCCCTCTTATGGACTTGGTGGCCATCTCTCTACCTGGACATTTGTCAGCTTGACATAGGCCTCTCTGACTGGGATCTCCCTGACATAGAGGACTTCACACAGATCCCACTCAAACCCAAACCAGGGCAACATAGACCACCTTACCCCATGAATTATGGATATCATCTTCCCCAGCTCAGGTGTAAACTAGCCAGTCTTGATTTTTATGTGTGCCCAGCTGATTTCCGAAGTCGCAAACAGGCCCAAACCTGTGGAGGACCCAGTGACTTTTATTTAAGATCTTGGGGTTGTGAACAAACGGGAGCTACATGGTTGAACCCAAACTCCGCAGACAGTATCATTCAGATAGGAAAAAATGACACCTGGATTGATCCCAAGAAATGTGCCGCTAGCCAAGTTGTGTCAAAAACTCGCTGAGGAAAGCATAGTCTATGTTACCCCCTCAATATAACTTTCACTTCCAAAAAAAGGGGCTACCTCAGAACAACATGGTCTATGGGAAATACATGGGAAATGCGATTCTATATTTATGGCCCTCGTTATGACTTTGGTCACTGGTTCACCATCCTGCTTAAAAAGGAAGAAAATCCCACAGCAATAGGG
Organism: Callospermophilus lateralis; assembly: GCF_048772815.1. Taxonomy (NCBI): domain Eukaryota; kingdom Metazoa; phylum Chordata; class Mammalia; order Rodentia; family Sciuridae; genus Callospermophilus; species Callospermophilus lateralis. Next base: position 149,889 of record NW_027512439.1, read on the forward strand.
CCCAATCCCCTCAAGCCAGGAATTAAGCCTCCAAAACCTCCCATGCCTAGATCTACCAGAACCCCTCAACCATCTCATACTTCCCAGTTTCCATCTTTGCCTACTTCCCCAGTCCAGAGTACAGCTGACTCCTGCCCCTGGGAACTAATTAAAGGAACCTTAATTGTACTGAACTCCACACAGTCAGAACTCCTTGCATTTCAACCCATGTATTTGACAGCTTTGTAAATTATTGTTTAATGGTGCAGATACTCCCCAGGGTGGTTTATTATGATGCAGAATCATTTTAAGGTCTACTAGGGGGACAAACAACCTGATTTTGCTGGCATCCAGTGTCCCTTACTATAGCCATCCTATTGAGGATAGGAGCTGCTGCAGGAGTGGGTACAGGAACAGCTGCTATGATCCATGGGTCACAACAAATGGCCTGATTAGAAACAGCAATAGATCAAGACTGGAAGTCATTAGAGACCTCCATCACAGTGCTGTAGGAATCCTTAAACTCTCTCTCTGAAGTTGTTTTACAGGACAGGCGAGGATTAGACCTCCTCTTCATGAGGGAGTGGGGCCTCTGTGCTGCACTGAGAGAAGAATGTTGTTTTTATGCTGACCATACTGGAGTTGTAAAAGAATCCATGAGTAAATTGAGAAAATGCCTTGAAGAGCGCCAGAGAGAAAGGGAGATTCAACAAGGGTGGTTTGAGTCATGGTTTACCCAGTCCCCCTGGTTAACTACACTCCTATCAGGCTTAGCTTGACCCCTGATCATCCTTATGGTGTTGCTAACTTTGGGACCTTGTTTGCTTAACCGCATAGTTTCGTTTCTCCAGGCTCAAATTGGGCAGGAAAAACTCATGGTAATCAGACAGAAATACGCTCCACTGGCAGAAATAGAGTGTGAGACCCCGCAATAATTATGATTCATTACTTTTAAGATTAAATGTAGTAAGAAAAAGGAGTGGGAAATGAAAGAATAAAAGAAATTAAAATTGAAACATAAAGAACCAGGTTTTGTAAAGTTTCCAAGCTGCACTCAGAACCTGAAATTCCTGTGGCAGTTAAGACAATTCCCGGAACTGCCAATTAGATGTGTGTTGAAATCTTCCCTGACCACCTAGTTGCTAAACAACCCCTTCCCAGAAACCGTGCAGCTCATCACGTATACATCTCAGGGCTTCAACCAATCAGTTTAAACGTATACCCCTTCTCAGGGCTAACCAATGACCCCCTGTCCGACCTCTTCCTGCCAATGAATGTGCTAATCATGTTTTTGGGTTGTTATTTGATTTTCCCGTGGTATGTTGATTTGCTAAAGGAGGCTATGATGTATGCAAAGTCCCTGCCCTCTCTAAAGAATGTAAATAAACTCTGCTCAAGTTGTTTTTGGGGCTCTTTGTTCTTTGCTCCTCTGAAGTTAGCTCTGAGCCGCAGCATGCTGGACGCCCAATAAACCTTTTGCTGTGGCATGAGACAGTCTCTTGGTGGTCTTTTCCTCCGACTTTTGACCGACCTTTTTACCTATGAAGGACCTGAGAGAGCAAAAGTCAAATCCATGTCAACTTCCATGTCAAACATCCTGGTCAGAATGAAGGAATGTGTCTGAATCAGCCTCTCTCTTCTTAATGTAGATTAAATGGACCAAACCAGGCCTGTGTACAGAGCTGTTCCCAGATGCCTATGGTTGATATACCATTCTAACTTGTGAAAGTGTCACAGGAAGTAGGGGCAGCCTCCATCTCATGGGACCTTTGGAAGCAACTGTTAGAACAAAGTGGTTTTCCATCACAGTGACCTCATTCGGTTCCTGAAGGAAGTGACCTACCACACTTCCTTGGTGATGGAACTTTCTGAACTTGGGATCCAGGAAGCCATGCACCCAGAGCAAGTCTTAGTTTCAGTCCCAGTGGTCTCAATTGTTTGAATTTACCAAAGACAGAGTCAGTGTTTCTTGGTACCTACTTATGTGATGATGGCCAAATTTCAGGAGAGCTCTGAAGAGTGGCTTTTTCTGAGAAAGCAGGTAGTGGCTCAACCATGGCTCCTGACAACTTCTAAAAGTTTGAAAAGAAGACCAGATCTGAGATTGGACAGGCCATTTCGTGGGAACATATTATGGCTCACCAGTCAGAGGACACTCAGGATAGTCACAGCCATACTTGGGGGAAGGAGGTGCCGTTGTGGGTGTCGGTGTGAGTTTGTGGTTTTGTCTCATGTTCTGAGAATAGGTAGGAATGGCGGTTTGTAGGTTTGGACTGGAAAGTTTCTAGAAAGTCGTTTGACAACACGAGTGTTTCTATGTCTGTGTATCCCACTGTATCCGTGGTTGTAGACATTTGAAATGCGAATGCATCAATGGTTGTGTCCTGTCTAGTATAAAGCTTCCCAGCATTCTTCCCACCCAATTTAAAAATGGAGTGCGGCTTGCCTAATGGATGGTGAACAGCTACTATCTTCCTAAGTTCCTCTTTTCTTCCTGAATACTGGCCACTCTCCAGAGTATCCTCATGGTTTTGTTTCCAAGATATGTACCACGTCCAAGCTCTGTTACATGACAATGTACTGGATAGCTGAAGGGAATGCGAGCATCTCAGAAAACTCAGATATCAGTGTGACCAGTAATGTCTCAGTGGAGAAACCCTGCTTTGGGCCATTTTCTTACTTATGATTCTATTACCCTTAATGTCAGGAAGGTCTTTGCCTCAGGCCACCCTTTTGTGAAGCCTGAAGAAAACAGTTTTCAAATGGAAATGAATGGGCATCACCTGTGGCTCTTTGCTTAATTGCTTTCGAAAAGGATGTGTCTGAAACAGCCACTTGGCCCAGTGGGGTGGCAGTGGCTTAGATTCTCAGCACCTGATGGATCTAAAGAAAGTTTCCAAGTGTGCATCCAAAACCAAAATGGCCAAAAGAGCAGTCATTGTGGATGAAGTCTCTCACTTTCCTCTGTAAGCTTCCTGAGCTAAATCAAGTGAGAATAGGGATCATTTGGGTCAAATCATTTCTTAAAATCCCTGCAGAGCCTAGCCGATAGGGGTTTGGGTTTTCTATGATACCAATTCACATAAAGAATCTATACCAGACAGTCATTAGGCCTCAAATTGGAGAAGCAGATCAGATATAGGGCAGGCCTATTTGATCACTCTTGGTTCACAGCAAGGGTGTCCAGGCCACCCTGACTTTAGGCAAATGAGGGGCAAGGGTGCTTATTTTGAACAGTGTATTGGGCTGTGCCCTTCATGGAAACCTCCATCCAGAGTTTATGATGAGTGTCTATGTGGAAGAAGATGAGGAGCATGTGGGAGTGTTTTAGTTTTAATTGTGGTCATTTGTGTGGTGGTTGTAAGAGATGCCTGGGTCCACCTGGGCTTGAACTCTGGTGTGATTCCTCTTAGAGAATGCGTTATGGAAATGACTTCAGAGAAGTATCGCCATGAATTGTGTTGGGATTTTAGGAGGCCACACATGAGAGTCGCCCTTGGACACCGAGATCTAAGCCCAGAGTGGCTTTCCACAGAGCACTGAGAATCTCAGCCAGGATATCACATGATTTTTTTTCTGAAAGACTTGGAAGCCATAGTTGCGAGTCAAAACACACATGGAACTTACATTGTAGACCTCAATGGGGCTGGCTTCATGTGACCTTTTGGCCAGTCTTTGGGAACCCTTGCCTGTGAGAGTTCTCTAGATTATTCATTGAAATGTGCTTCCTCTAAATTTAATGGTTCCTTAATGAATTGAAACCCACAGTTTCTCCAACTTCGTCTTTGAAAATGGCTAGATAAATACCATGAAATTTTTGAACTTCCCATGGCCACCTGCCACTGGAGAACCTTTGGATGTACAGTTGCTGATCCTGAGTGTACCAGACAGTGCCTTGATTGACTGGGTTTTATGAAAATGGTGTAGAACAGAGATGCCAGTATGTTGGGGCCTGCTGAGTAGTGGGCCAAAAGCTGTTGTGTGCAGCTGTGTGATAAAACATCTGTGGTCGGGACATGTGATTCTGCCATTGACTTCCAAATGACTTGTGGCTGACATGTTACAGACAGGAATCACTTATATGTCTGAAACCTCTCCATAAAAGGCATTTTGTTATATGGAGACGTTTCAGGGCAATGTTCAGAATCAGGTTGCTATGGTCAAAGGGTCAAGCTATGTGGGATAGAAGCCTGGTTGGTGCATTCTCCTGCAGACCCTGACCCACCACACGTGACAGGACTCCCTACATCACTGTGTACCAGTTGAAGTCATTGTATTTCATGAGGCAAATACCAAACTCCCAGTGCAGTAGAAAGAAACACCATGAAAAGTGGAGGATGACCAAATGGCTTCACAGTCCACCTGCGGAGACACTTAGCTTTCAGTGGCCACAGTTTACCTACAGAGAGAAGTCAGCACTGCTTCCTCATGTTCTTTGGAAAAATTGAAACAATATCCTCCAGGTCTCATAGATGTAGACCCAGCTTTGATGGTCTCATTTGAATGGAAGCTAAAGCTTCTGAAAACAACATATATGTCGAGTGCCCATCGTCAAAGGCAGTTTCTCAAGAAGTCTTTAGTCCGGCAGAGCTCCAGGTTTGTGTAGTGTTTACCTTTTAGACCAGGTTGCAAGAAAAGACCACTGTCTCCAATTAAAATCAGATTAAAGCAAGCTTATTATTTCCACCACCCTGGCTGCCTCTCCCTCCCAAAACGTTGGGAACAGGAGAGCAGCCCAGCTTTATAGCCCAGAAAGTTACACAAAAGTGGGGTTAAAAATAACAGAATTCTGACAAGCATCACACTAATGGTATTTTACATTTTTGTTTGCTGGCCCCAACATCAGAATTTATGAGGACCATTAGAGCCTCAGAGAGTGTCGTCTGGCCAAGGAAGGACAATATTTATGAGGTGTCAACAAAGTTTCAGAGAGGGCTGTTATCTGGTCAGAGAGCCAGGCATGGGTGAGTTCAAGGCACGGGCAGGCTTTCCAAGCAGGTTCAGATCTTGCTGCAATTTATAGTTAAGCCAAAATTATCTTTTCACGGCTTTGTGGCAAGATGGCTGCCAATTTTAATAAAAGATCAGGTTGGGTCAATCATTCCCCCCTTTTCTAATGTGTTTTTTTTCATATATTTGATTGGGTAGGAAGAGCACTGTGGGAATTTTAATCCCTCAGGTAATAGTCTCCCGATTTTTTGAACTCACCCAAAAACAGGTCTCCCTGATTTTACCTGACTTAATTAATTACTTATATTGATATTCTATTTATTTTTGTCTCCATTGTTGTAAGAAGAGAGGCGTCACTCATTTAGACTTCTTCTGAGCTGAGAGAGGGTGACGTGAGGGGGCACCGCCTGAGGGACAATAGTCGCCTTTTAGAAGTCAGTTAGGTTTGAAGTCTGGATGGGGAAGAACAGGTAGTAAAGTCATCTGGGAATGGGTTCTTCTATGAGAGAAACAAAAAAACATGAGTACTTAATAAATGTTGCAGCAGCTGGAACATGTCACTGTATAGAAGTTCCCTCACCAGTCTTTAATATCCCCAGTTATCAGGACTGTCAACTTAATATTTAACTTTTAGTGTTACATTTGTCCCTCCCCATAAGATTCAGTTTAATAATTTAATGTCATCTGATCTTGCAAAATATTTTTACTAGTATGACCTCTGTGTCTAATAGAGAAACCTTTAATTCTCTTACTCATTGCTGGATAATCATACTAACAAATACCAAGCCTATGTGTTTAGGTTAAGAATATCTGTAGGCCTTCAACTAAAAACTTCTTCCACTGGCAGATAATCTTGATAGCCTCTTTTTATAGTTATCAGGCATTCCTGTCTGAGAATCCTTCTTTGTAGCCTCCAGTCTTACTTATTTTGGGAGGCTAACATAAAGTGTATACCTTAAAATATTATTATTACTATTATTATATAAAATGCCCAGAAATGGCTGTAATTTGTTTTTAACTGTCTTTTCTAAGTGTTTAAGATGAAGCAGTCAAACTGACTTTTGTTTCTATCTATTCTGAACAGTCAGCTGAGATTTTATGGGAGTCATTCCTGGGGAAACTTGAGAGCACCTTCTCAGTTCTGCTAGTGCCATTTGCGCTAGCTGGGTCCAGGTCTTGCTTGACCATGTGGCTTCCCTCGGAAGCATCAGGGATGTTTCCCTTCTCTGATGACTCTCCTCTTCTTAGCAAATGCACTGATTGGCTTTCTGTTCTCCAGTGGTCTCATTAATCTCCCTGATCAGGAGGTTATGCGGTTCAGAGTTGCAAAGCTCTTTAGAGAAGTCCGCTGTTCCCTGGATACAGACTGACTCAGAGGGCAAGAGCCAAATATTGGTTTTCTTGTCCCTTTTCATATAACTTTAATTTTAAATCCTAATCTTAAACATCCATCAAATAAATTTTAACAGACTTATATAAAGAATACTGGGCTTTAATGTCTATAATTTAAAATTATTTATCTTTTTATTATTTGGGATCTGTATTATTCTGTCTGTCTTGTAGGTGATGGCTAATTATCTTAAATTAACCAATGTTGTGTTCTTAAAGCAACACTGCTGTAAAACACTAACAGGGAATCTTTATATCACCCATAAGGAAATTACAAAATAAAATTAACAACAGTAAACAAACTTAGTTCGTGTAATAGCTACCCTAAAATTTTTGGCTGAGTTATACATTATATCCTCTGTTTGAGATGCTAGTAATGTTGACAGGAAAAAAAAAAACTTTTGAAAATAACTTTAAATGAAATAACATCTGACCTACTGCTTTCGCAGTCATTCTCACATAATAAGATGGGACACAGAGCCTTATCTCAGGTAAGGCAGGGCTCTTTATTAATCTTAAGTGTTTTAATTCTAAAGCTAATCTTTGTTTTTTAAATATCATTTTACAAAGTTTACATAAATTATTTGAGGTCACATGAACATTAGCTAACACCGTATGATATAGCTTTTAAAACATGAATTAAAAAAAGGCTGAAAGTTTTTAACCTTTACATAGATTAGGCTCTCAATAACTTAAAATACATTTAAATTGTTCCCCAATATAAAAAGTAACATAAAAGTTTACATATCTTATTGACAACAGGTAAATAAATCATATATATATATATATATAAATATATATATATATATTATATATATATATATATATATATATATATATATATATATTACCATACAACTTCAGAACACCACCTTGATATAATGCTCTTTTAAAGTTTCTACCTTACAGACTTGTATACCTGGAAGATATGAGCACATTAATAGCATCACAATTGCATTGATGTTTCTACATTAACCAAGTTTAGCTTTTAAAGAAATGGCAGTACAGTGCTCTAAAATAACAGTTCTTATTTAATCAGTTGTTTAATTTTTATGGTTGCTTGCTCTAGAAAAATAAAACTTAATAACCACAATGTTATGGGTAAAATTATGTTTTGAGAAATTTTTGTCTCTTTAACACATTACTGATTTTTACAATCTTATACAGACTTTAGGACAAACTTATACAGACCTTAGTAAATCAGTCAGATATCTAACAAAAGTACTCATGAATGAGTAATCCCATATCAAATTTACTTTACTTATTTATCAAAATATTAGACAAATGTATTGAACAGTGTACCATTTTTTGTTGAAGAAAAAGTTCTAAAACCAAGGCATATTAGACCTTTTGTCGGCATTAATATTTTATTAGATTTTTGAACACCTAGAAAAACTTGTAAGGTTAAATTTAAAGACATTTATTTTTATCTGTTTATCCAATTTAAATTGCACCAATTAAATCATGAGAATTTAAGATCTTTGGATCCACGTTTTAAAATTTGTTTATATGAGTGCTTTTTTTATGAGTGCTCCTTATATGTGTTAATTTGTATAACATATATATGATATAGGGATATATGTATATATAGACATACAACACTAACAAAAGTGTGCACACATAATAATAGTAAAGGCCTTGTAGCTTTTTGCAGTTGAAATCTCCATTGCAATGTTTCAAAAACTCCACTGTTGGTCAAAGATAGAGCTGATCAGAAAAACATTAACCTAGGTCTGTAGGATCAAAATCATGAGCTCAAAAAAAGAATACAGAATCTAAGGAAAAAAATAAGAGTCCTAGAAAAAATGACTGGCCAGTAATTAGTAAATACCATACAATTTACCTTTTTTCCTGCCTTAGGCCTCAGATCAGTCTCCTACTGAGCTTGCAGGCTTCTTTCATTTGCATTTCAACAAAAGTCCTTGCTGAGGTCTGAAAGGAGCAGGGTAAAACTGCTATTCTGAGCAGACACCTCAGGCCTAAGGCATTTTAACCATAATTTTGAGGTTCGGATGTTGAAAGTTATGATACAATTTTAAGATGAAATTCACAAAATTTTATATCTTTACATCTTGTTTTGTCAACAGATACCATAATATGATTTACTATCCTTGTCCAAATTAATGCACTGGTACACACTGTGATATTTTCTCAGTCTACCCAATTCAAAATTGGTGAAAAATAAAACTGAATGTTTGGGAAGTTACTTGCCAACTTGGAAGTAGAGTGCTTTAGTTTTCCATCCTAAGCATTTAAGTTATCTGGCATGAATTATCTGAAATCATAAACTAAACAATTACCTAAACCCGACTTTTAACTGCAAGATTGAGCAATGCTACATAAACCCATCCAGATACCAGATTGTTAAAATAAAACACCATCATTTAGACACACATTGAACTAATATCATTCCCAAGAAACAATTTATAATATCAGCACATTATTGCACATGTCTTAAAGGGCCAGAAACAAAGACACAAGACAGACAGAAAGGAGCTCCAGACTATGGCTGACAGACAGAAGCCTTAAAAACAGAGCAGATAAGAGAAAAATCTCCTACACCAGTGGCAGGATAGATGTCCTCACAAGGGGATCAGATGTTTTCACAGACGGCAACCTGAAATGTAATATCAAGGGTTTCCATGGTGACTTTACTGCATTTAGTGTCTCCTTTTTCTTTTTCTTTTTTTTAAGAAGACAGAGGTGGCATAATCCTTACAGTGCAGGGAACGAAGGAAGGAATTTCCTGAAGCAACAGGGCTTTGGTAGATCCTGGGAGTCCCTCAGTCCCTCCTTTTACTTATAGGATTAGCTCCTCTGGTTTGGTTCCACCCCAATCTCGCTCCATCTCCTAACATTTCAGTAGTCAGCTCTCAAAAAGTTCCAGGGTCGGGGGGTTATCAAAATTTGTAACTTAAATTTCGGTTTCTGACCTTGAAGCGAATTAATACCTATTTAATAATGAGGACAGGGTTTGAGAAAAATAAAAAGGGAGGTTTACTGCTTTGCTAACAAAGCAGAGACACAGGGGACTCTGCCCAAAGGTTGTGACTCTCTTGAACTGGAGCAACAAGGGGTTTTAAAGGAGTTTCCATTGTTAACCTGGGAGATACTCTGTTCTTTGGTGGCCAGCAGGCATTGCCCTCTGCAGTGGGTGAGTTCCAGGCTGCCAGCTAGGGGCTTCTCTCATCCTGCTTAACAAAGGGGGGTAAACTTCAACACAGTTTTTTAGAACACAGTTCAAAGGGTGTAAGGCTTACTTGCTTTATTACCCATTTTTACGTCCAATATCTTTAAGTTTTTACCACAGAAATCACACAACAAAATGCACAAAAACAAACAAACAAGAAAACATATAGAACACAGAACAAAACACAAAGAAACAGAAACCTGGTGAAGATACAGAAAAACAGAGGAGCAATGAAATGTCTTGCTGAAGCTCCGGGGTAGGAGCTCCTGCGTGCCCGGCTGCACCTTTCTACCCTTTCAGAGAAATTCCATACAGAACAGAACAGAGGACAGAACAATTCTTGTTACTGTCCTGGACAGGAGTACATGTGAGCCTCCCCAGGCCACCTCTCTGTCATCAGAAGACATCTCCCTTAACCGGATATCAGATGTTATAAAGGCACCACCTACATATGGAGGCCTCCTCCACCAGGTGCTTGCTAATAGTTTTAGTGCGATGGTTCACTGCAGTGCTCCCTGGACCAAATGCTCACTCCAAGGCTTTGGAACTTGGCTCTCCAGCCCTGAGCCCTGGAGGAAAGGCCAGCGTCAGAATTTCCAGCAGTCTGGTCTTATGATCTGGTAACGTCATCTTGCTGGGGAACTCCAAAATGTTAGACCAGGATGCAAGAAAATACCACTGACTCCAATTAAAATCAAATTAAGGCAAGCTTATTAGTTCAACCGGCTAGGCTGACTCTCCTTCTCAAAACGGCTGGAAAAAGACAGCATCCCCACCTTTCCTACACCCCAGCTTTATAGCCCAAAAAGTTACACAAAAAGGGAGTATCAGAAAACAGAACTTTGACAAGCATCACACTAATTGTAGTTTACATTTTTTATTTGCTGGCCCCAGCATCAGAAATTATGACGACCATTAGAGCCTCAGAGAGGGTCGTTGTCTGGCCAGGGAAGGCCAATATTTATGAGGTTTCAGTAAGGTTTCAGAGAGTGCTGTGATCTGGTCAGTAAGACAGGCATGGGTGAGTTCAAGGCATGGGCAGGCATTCCAAGCAGGTTCAGAATTTGCAGTAATTTATAGTAAAGCAAAAATTATCTTTCCATGGCTTTGTGGCAAGATGGCTCCCAATATTAATGAAAGATCAGGTTGAGTGATCACCCCTGTCCCTTCCTTTTGGAAACTCCTCTAACACCTCCAAGGTTGTGAACTCCTGAGCATTTTCCATTCCAGATAAGTATTCACAGAATGTCTAACTCTTCTCCTCTAATTGTGTCTTACTTGGGGCAAAGGTAATGTCAAAGCATTGTTCTGGATGAGAGTGGGAAGATTATTGTATATCACATATTTGCATACACATTGGATTCATTTTCCAATTTTCCATTTGAAATACTGAATTCCTGGCACTAACCCATACCCTACTAGACTCTGACTAATAATCCTAATATGATGGTGAAACATAACCCAAGCAGAATAGAAATACAAGCCGTTCAGAGGAGGCATGGTGTGTAGTTGGAATTGCCTTTTGCATTATATAGTATAGGAGCTATAAATCTAGTCAATTTTTTGTTGAAATAATTCTACATGTGTTTTTAAAGTTAACAAAAATGGGAATCCTGTCTCCCTTTCTCTGTAGCACATGTATTTTTATATGCACATAGAGAATCCTACCTGGTATCACACGTACATACTTGTGAGGTGGCTGAATTGGCAGATACAAATTGTGAGAAGAGATCACTACTCCTAAACGCTGTTCAAACTGAAAATTCAACCTATGGGTGAGCTTCCTAGTTCAATAACATTATACATAAATCCATGTTCAGTAAAATGAATATTTTTGCATCTGTGGATTATATATATTTCATGATGAATTTCGATTGGCATATATATTGCTACTTTTTTTCTTTTTTTGGTTGTTCAAAACGTTACAAAGCTCTTGACATATCATATTTCATACATTAGATTCAAGTGGGTTATGAACTCCCATTTTTACCCCAAATAAAGATTGCAGAATCACATTGGTTACATATCCACATTTTTACATAATGCCCTATTAGTTAATGTTGTATTCTGCTACCTTTCCTATACTCTATGATCCCCCCTCTTTCCCCCTCCCATCTTCTCTCTCTACCCCATCTACTGTAATTAATTTCTCTCCTTGTTTATTTTCCCATTCCCTTCACAACCTGTTATGTGTAATTTTGTATAACAATGAGGGTCTCCCTTCATTACCATGCAATTTCCCTTTTCTCTCCCTTTCCCTCTCACCTAATGTCTCTGTTAATGTAAATCTTTTCTTCCTGCTCTTCCTCCCTGCTCTGTTCTTAGTTGCTCTCATTATATCCAGGAAGACATTTGGTATTTGTTTTTTAGGGATTGGCTAGTTTCACTAAGCATAATCTGCTCTATTACCATCCATTTCCCTGAAAATTCCATGATTTTGTCATATTTTAGTGCTGCGTAATACTCCATGGTGTATAAATGCCACATTTGTTATCCATTCATCTATTGAAGGGCATCTAGGTTGGGTCCACAGTGCAGCAATTGTGAATTGTACTGCTAAGAACATCGATGTGGCAGTATCCCAGAGTTACACTATTTTAAGGTCTTCAGGAAATAGTCCAAGAAGGGCAATAGCTGGGTCAAATTGTGGTTCCATTCCAAGCTTTCCCAAGAATCTCCATACTGCTTTTCAAATTGGCCGCACCAGTTTGCGGAACAGCTCTCCTCATAGGCCTCATTTGGTCCATCTTCTCTACATTAAGAAGAGAGAGGCTTACTCAGACACAACCCTTCATCCTGACCAGGTTGTTTGCCAGGTTGTTTTGGTCTTTCAGGTCTTTCATAGCTGCCTACATCTTCTCCAGGGATCAAATATGCATGGACCTTTGAGGTTCTCAGTAGGTGGCAGATCCCCTACATTGCTGTATTGCAAGACGAACCCTGTCCCTTCTCTTTTGTAAAGTTAGATTGAGGGAACAGTGTATGGTTAGGGTTAATAACATGTTCAATTTGGGTTCGGAATCATTCTGATTGATGAATAATGGTATTGGGAACCTGCGATATTTATAAAACTATAGAGGTGAAATATAAGTATAAAAACAGAAATCTAGGTAAGATTTGTAGCCCAGAAGGGAATGAGGCCCTTTATTGGGATACTTAGCTTTTAATTATGTTCTGCACGTTTGTCTCAGATAAATTGATAATCAATGGCATAGGACCTTGTACCTTGGAAGATTGATTGTAGAAGAGAACATCCACTCAAATTTGGATAGTCGGTAGGATTAGGAAGAGAGTCGGTAGGTTTAGGAAGAAGAGTGAGTATAAAATTTGGATCAAATGTTCTTTAGCAATACGGTTTCATTTACACAGTGAATGTAAATGTCAGCACATGGGAAGAGTCAGTCACAATGATGAACTGCGGAAAATATAGGAAAGAAGATATCAATAGAGACATTACAAAATCAGACAATTGTAAAGTGAATGATAGGTTTACACATTTTCAACAGGATCGAGATTGAATACATAATTTTAGGAAGAAACAAATATGTAGTCACCAATAGAAATGACATTTGAAAGCATTATGCAAACTGGAAATGGATGTTTTTAGTAATCCATATTCAACTTCCATTTAGGATTTGGTGCAATCATAAGTGTGACCTTTGCATTTTGTGCCCAGAAAATTATTGTGATAAAATATATATGTAGATCATGTGACATGAGTATTTTTTCCACCATTTCTGTGAGCAATATTTTAAGACATATAAATTAGTATTGGGGGTACAAAGTGGTGTACCCTGTGTCTATGAATATAGAGATAATGCATGAATAGAACATACTGTAAATAAATAATATAACTGGTTCCACTTTAAATAATGGGTTGAATTGTTATCTGAAAATATATAAGAAATCATATATTGACATACAATCAATAATTCCAACCAGTTATATATCTAATTGTCATCTTAGGGTTATTGTATATCATGAAGTGTGTGTGAGTTTTGCTTAAAAAGTGATTATGGAAGTCGAAAATAATGTGTTTGGAAAGAAGTCTCATGAAATTACCAGTCAAGAAATATGGAGGAATCCATGTGTTCTGAAGCAGGAAGTGATTGAAAGTGAAACAAATGCCTATAAATTTGCTAAATTGTCGATGAAATATATATCCTGTGATGTGCATAAACTGAGGAAAGAGTATGTACCAGTGTTGAATAAAAATGAACGTCAAAGTACACATCATGTACCATTGGAATCTACTTGCATTGATGTTAAACTGGGTCAGTTACTGTAAAAATATTAGGATTCGCGTGCATCACTCACCGAAGTTAGTTTTCTTTTTTTTTTAATTTTTATTTATGGTTGTTCAAAACATTACATAGTTCTTGATACATCATATTTGTCACTTTGATTCAAGTGGGTTATGAACTCCCATTTTTACTCCGTTTACAGATTGCAGAATCACATCAGTTACACATGCATTGATTCACATATTGCCATACTAGTGTCTGTTGTATTCTGCTGCCTTACCTATCCTGTACTATCCCCCCTCACCTCCCCTCTCCTCCCCTCTTCTCTCTCTACCCCCTCTACAGTAATAAATTTCTCCCCCTTGTATTATTTTTTCCTTTCTTCTTGTATGTAATTTTGTATAACCCTGAGGGTCTCCTTCCATTTCCATGCAATATCCCTTCTCTCTCCCTTTCCCTCCCACCTCTCATCCCTGTTTTAATGTTAATCTTCTTCTCATCCTCTTCATACCTATTCTGTTCTTAGTTAATCTCCTTATATCAAAGAAGACATTTGGCATTTGTTTTGAAGGGATTGGGTAGCTTCACTTAGCATAATCTGCTCTAGTGCCATCCATTTCCCTGCAAATTCTATGATTTTGTCATTTTTTAATGCAGAGTAATACTACATTCTGTATAAATGCCACATTTTTTAATCCATTCATCTATTGAAGGGCATATAGGTTGGTTCCACAGTCTTGCTATTGTGAATTGTGCTGCTATGTACATCGATGTAGCAGTGTCCCTGCAGCATGCTCTTTTTAGGTCTTTAGGGAATTGACCGAGAAGGGGAATAGCTGGGTCAAATGGTGGTTTCATTCCCAGCTTTCCAAGAAATCTCCATACTGCTTTCCAAATTGGATGCACCAATTTGCAGTCTCATCAGCAATGTACAAGTGTACCTGTTTCCCCACATTCTCACCAACACTTGTTGTTTGACTTCATAATGGCTGCCAATCTTACTGGAGTGAGATGGTATCTTAGGGTGGTTTTGATTCACCTTTCTCTGACTGCTGGAGATGGTGAGCATTTTTTCATGTACTTGTTGATTATATGTCCTCCTCTGAGATGTCTGTTGAGGTCCTCGGCCCATTTGTTGATTGGGTTATTTGTTATCTTATTATTTAATTTTTTGAGTTCTTTGTATACTCTGGATATTAGGGCTCTATCTGAAGTGTGAGGAGTAAAGATTTGTTCCCAGAATTTAGGCTCCCTATTTACCTCTCTTATTGTTTCTTTTGCTGAGAAAAAACTTTTTGCTTTGAGTAAGTCCCATGTGTTGATTCTAGTTATTAACTCTTGTTATTAAGTCTTGTTCTATGGATGTCCTATTGAGGAATTTGAAGCCCGACCCCACAGTATGTAGATCGTAGCCAACTTTTTCTTCTATCAGACGCCATGTCTCTGTTTTGATATCAAGGCCCTTGATCCATTTTGAGTGAACTTTTGTGCATGCAAGAGAAAGGGATTCAGTTTCATTTTGTTACATATGGATTTCCAGTTTTTCCAGCACCATTTGTTGAAGATGCTATCCTTCCTCCATTGCATGCTTTTAGCTCCTTTATCAAATAGAAGATTGTTGTAGCATTGTGGATTAATCTCTGTGTCCTCCATTCTGTACCATTGGTCCACCCGCCTGTTTTGGTACCAGTACCATGCTGTCATTGTTACTATTGCTCTGAAATTTAGTTTGAAATCTGGTATCGCTATACCGCCTGATTCACACATCCTGGTTAGAATTGCTTTTGCTATTCTGGATCTTTTATTATTCCATATGAATTTCATGATTGCTTTCTCTATTTCTACAAGAAATGCCATTAGGATTTTGATTGGCATTACATTAAACCTATAGAGAACTTTTAGGAATATCACCATTTTGATGATATTAGTTCTCCCTATCCATGAACAGTGTATATTTTTCCATCTTCTAAGATCTTATTCTACTTCTCTTTTTAGGGTTCTGTAGTTTGCATTGTATAAATCTTTCACCTCTTTTGTTAGGTTGATTCCCAAGGATTTTAGTTTTATTTTTTGAGAATATTGTGAATGGAGTGTTTTTTTTTTCTCATTTCCGTTTCAGAAGTTTTGTCACTGATATACAGAAATGCCTTTGACTTATGAATGTTGATTTTATATCCTGCCACATTGCTGAAATCATTTCTTACTTCTAGTAGTTTTTTTTTGTAGACCCTTTTGGGTCTTCTATATATTGAATCATATCAGCTGCAAGTAGTGATAATTTAAGTTATTCTTTTCCTATTTTCATGCCTTTTATTTCTTTCATCTGTCTAATTGCTCTGGCCAGTGTTTCGAGAACTATATTGAATAGAAGTGGTGGTAGAGGACATCTCTGTCTTGTTCCAGATTTTAGAGGGAATGCTTCAATTTTTCTTCATTCAGAATAATGCTAGCCTGAGGCTTAACATAGATAGCTTTTACAATGTCGAGGTAAATTCCTGTTATCTCTAGTTTTTCAAATGTTTTGAACATAAAGGGATGCTAAGGGTCTATCCTTCTTATTTATTTTTTGCAGAACCAAGCTTTAGTTTTGTAATTTTTTCAATAGTTTCTTTTGTTTCAATTTTGTTGTTTTCCGCTCTGATTTTAGTTATTTCTTGCCTTCTGCTACATTTGCTGTTGTTTTGCTCTTCCTTTTCTAGGGCTTTGAGATGAAGTGTGAGCTCATTTATTTGTTGTTCTTTCCTATTTTTGAGTAATGACGTCAAGGTGGTGAATTTCCCTCTTAAAACACCTTTCATTGTGTCCCATAGACTCCGATATGTTGTTTCTGTATTTTCATTTATCTTGAAGAATTTTTTGATTTTCTCATTTATGTCTTCTGTAACACATTAATCATTCAGTAACATGTTGTTCATTTTCAATGTGATGTAGGATTTTTCCTTCCTTCTTTTTCATTGTTTTCCAGATTCATTCCATTATAATCCAATAAAATTCATGGTATTAAGTCCACCCTTTATATTTACTGAAGGTTGCTCTATGGCATAATATATGGTCTATTTTTTAGAAGGATCCATGTGCTGCTAAAAAATATTATATCCACTTGATGATGGTTGATATATTCTATATATGTCAGTTAAGTCTAGGTTATTGATTGTGATATTGAGTTCTATAGTTTCTTTATTCAACTTTTATTTGGAGGATCTGTCCAATGGTGAGAGAGGTGTGTTGAAGTCACCCATAATTATTGTGTTGTGGGCTATTTGATTCTTGAACTTGAGGAGAATTTGTTTTATGAACGTCACAGCACCATTTAATGGTGCGTAAATATTGATAATTTTTATGTCTTGTTGGTGAATGGTTCCTTTTAACAGTATATAATTTCCTTCATTTTCCCTTTTGATTAAATTAGTCTTGAAGTCGATTTAATTGGATTTGAGGATGGCCACCACTCCTTGCTTATGAGGACCGTGTGCATGGTATATTTTTTCCCAACCTTTCACCTTCAGCCTGTGTATGCCTTTTCCATTCAGATATGTCTCCTGGAGGCAACATATTGTTGGATTTGTTTTTTGAATCCAAGTTACAAGCCTATGTTGCTTTATTGGAGAGTTTAAGCCATTAATGTTTAGTGTAACTATTGATATATGGTTTCTACTGCCAGCCATGTTTGAATATTTATCACTTTTTAAAATTTACTTTGTTTCTCCATGATTAGCTTTTCCCCCGCCCTCTGTCATTACTGAGGCACTTCCCACTGATGGTTTTGGTTGTTGTTTTTCATTTCTTTCTCGTGTAGTGTTTTGCTCAAGACACTTTGCAATGGTGGTTTTCTGGCTGCAAATTCTTTTAGCTTTTGTTTATCATGAAAGATTTTTATTTCGTTGTCGTACCTGAAGCTGAATTTTGCTGGATACAGAATTCTTTTTTGGCATCCATTGTCTTTCAATGTTTGAAATACGTTGTTCCAGGATCCTCTCACTTTCAGTGTCTGTGATGAAAAATAGGTTGCTAACCTTATTGGTTTACCCCAGAATGTAATCTTCCTCCTTTCTCTTGAAGCTTTTAAAGTTTTCTCTTTTTCTGTATATTGGATAGCTTCATAACAATGTGTCTTGGCGTTGGTCTACTGTGATTTTGTGTGCTCTGTGCCCTGTAAGCATCTTCAATTTGTATATCCATTTCCTTTTTTATTTCTGGAAAATTTTCATTCCCATAGTTTGAATCTCTGTACCTTCCTCTATCCAGATGACTCATAAGTTTGGTTTTTTTATGTTATACCATATCTCTTGGATGTTTTTCTCGTGATTT
The DNA here is from genome assembly GCF_048772815.1 of Callospermophilus lateralis. Taxonomy (NCBI): domain Eukaryota; kingdom Metazoa; phylum Chordata; class Mammalia; order Rodentia; family Sciuridae; genus Callospermophilus; species Callospermophilus lateralis. Next base: position 167,949 of record NW_027512439.1, read on the forward strand.
TTTACCAGCCTTTCTGTGTTGGCTAGACTCTTTTCAAGATGATATATTTTGTCTTCATTATGTGACATTCTGTCTTCTACTTGCTCCACACGGTTAGTGATACTCTCAATTGAGTTTTTAATTTGGTTTATCATTTCCTTCATTTCTAGAAATATTCTTTGAATATTTATAATCTCTATCTCCTGATAAAGAAGATTAACTTCTTCTTTTATCTGTTTATGTAATTCATTTTCAATGTGTTCTTTCACTGTATTTATTTGCTCTCTCGTATCCTCTTTAAGGTTCCATTTCATCTGTCTAAGGTATTCCTTGAGTTCTTTATATGACCATTTTTCTGATAATTCTAGGTCCTCCTGAATATTTAGGTTATCCTTCATTGTTTGTATTCCTTTTCTTTCTTGCTTTTTGATGCTGCTCATGTTACTTCTTGTTCTGTTTGAGTGCTGAGTTACTTCTTATTCTTATAAATTTATTTGAAGCTTGGGAGGAAAGATATTAGAAGGGATGGGAAGAAGTCACTAAAGAGAATGAGAATAGGCAGGTAGAATTCAAGGATGGGGGAATAAGAAAATTGAAAAGAAATGAAAAGCCAAAAGAAAAAAATAGAAAATAAAGAAAGAAATAATTTTTTTAAAATAATAATGATAATTAAAAAATGAAAATTAAAATTTAAAATAATAATAATAGTAAAATTAAAAAAATAAAAACATTAAAATAAGTTAAAGAACAACACAAAAAATTTAAATGAAAGAAAAAAAATAAAAATAAAATAATAATAATAATAATAATACATGCAGTCATAGAGTTCAATTAACTTCTCTTCCAGTAGGTGGAGCTGTGCTCACTGGGCCAAGCTTCTCCTCTCAATAGGTGGGAACCAATCACTGTGCAGCAGCTCTTCCTCCCAGACTGGGCGGGTCTCTAATCCTGAGTGCCTAGGACCTTCTCTAGTGTTTCCTCAAGCCAGGCTCTGCTCAACTGTGACGCTCACCACAATACTTGCTACACGTCAGGTCTCTGCTCCTGGTAGCCCTGTTTTCATCAACGCTTGGCACTCTCTCCCTGTTTGCCTCCCTCAGACCCTAAGTTTGTAGAGCTTGGGGCTGGGAACCCCCAGCGAATTTGCTTGCTCTCTGGTATCCATGCCCACATTAGCTGGTGTAAGAGACCTCAGTTGTCAGCACTGGTAGGAGCGGTAGCCAGGAATTCCACGCCACAAGTCCCACAGCACACATGATTCCCTCCGTCTGGCCATCTTTCTCACGGGAGACCTGGGAGGGCCCCTTAAGGGAGAGCTGGGAGGGGCCCTTAACGTTTCCCCGCTGTGTTGAGAGAGATGCATAGGGAATTACACACCTGTCGTACTGGTTTCAATGAAGTTATCTCCTCTGCCCATGACATCAGTTCTCTTCCACGGTGGTATCCCATGCAAATGGTGACCATTCGTTCCTTTTGCCAGGTGACCAATGCAATGGATGGGTCCTGACTGTGTCTCCAAAGCCCCATTTCAATCCAGTGGCCTTTTACCTCTGTAAATTCAGAAGGGCCCAAAAGTTATTTCAGAGGGAACGTTAGTTCTGAGTCACAAGAAGCAGGCAAATCTGAGCTTCTATGCAGCCGATCCGGGCTCTGTGTGTTTTCTCAGGGGCCCAGACTGTTCGCACCAGATCCACGTCAGGTCAGCATTGCCTAGTGATTCTGAACAAACAGCATTTAGACAGTTTACGACTCCCTATGCCTGCGCAGCTAATGAGGTCAGATACTTGATTTCTCCATGTCCGCCACCATGTTGGATCTCTTATATTGCTACTTTTTAATGTCTGTGCGTGTGCGTGTGTGTGTGTGTGTGTATATATATATATATATATATATATATATATATATATATATATATCAATATAAGATTTCTTATATATTTTTAGATATCAATTCAATTCATTATTTGAAGTGGAACCAGTTATATTATTTATTCACAGGATGGTCTATTCATGCATTATCTCTATATTCATAGACACAGGGTACACCTCTGTGTACCCCTAACACTAATGTATATGTCTTCAAAATATTGCTCCCAGAAATGGTGGAAGAAATACTCATGTCACCTGATCCACATATATATTTTATCACAGTAAAATTCTGAACAAAAAATGTAAAGGTCACACTTATGATTGTACCGAAGCCTAAAAGAAAAGTGAAAATGTTTAACTAAAAACATCCATGTGAAGGTTGCCTAATGCTCTCAAATGTCAATCCTATTGGTGACAACATATTTGTTTCTTCCAATGATTATATATTCAAATTAAACCCTGTTGAAAATGTCTAATCCTATAACTCACTTTATACTTTGCCTGATTTCATAATGTCTCTATTGATAACTGCTTTCCTACTTATTTTCCCCAGTTCATCATTGTGAATGACTCTTCATATGTGCTGACATTTTCATTCATTCTCTAACCGAAACCCTATTGCTAAAGAACTTTTGGTCCAAATACTATACTCACTCTTCTTCCTAAACCTACCGACTATCTTCCTAATCCTACCGACTATCCATTTTTAACTGGATGTTCTCTTCTACATTAAATCTACCAAGGTACAAGGTCCTGTGCTTCAAATCATACCTAGATTTCTGTTTCCATACTTATATTTCACCTCTATGTTCTTTTAATTATTGCAAGTTCCCAATACCATTATTCATCGCACAGAATGATTCCTAACCCAAATTGAACCTGTTATTAACCCTAAACATACACTGTTCCCTCAATCTCATTTTACAGAAGAGCAGCGACAGAGTTGTTCTTAAAATACAGGGAATTAGGGGACCTTCCACCTGCTGAAAACCTCAAAGGTCCATGCAGAAATGATACCTGGAGAAGTTGTAGGGAGGTATGAAAGACCTGAGAGAGCAAAAGTCCTATTCCATGGCAAACAACCTGGTCAGGATAAAGGGATGTGTCTGAATCAGCCTCTCTCTACTTATGTTGGAGAAGATGGACTAAACCAGACCTGTGTAGAGAGCTGTTCCCAGGTGCCTATGGTTGATATACCATTCTAACTTGTGCAAGTGTTCCAGGAAGTAGGAGCAGCCTCCATCTCATGGAACCCTTGGAAGCAAGTGTTAGGACAAACTGGTTGCCAAGGCAGTGACCTCATTCATTCAATTCCAAAGAAAGTGACATACCTCATTTCCTTGGTGATGGAACTCTATGATCTTTGTATCCTAGTGGCCAGGCACCCAGACGCTATCCCATTCCCAGTCACAGTGGTCTCACTTGTTTGGATTTACCAAGGACAGAGTCAGTATTTCTTGGTACCTACTAATGTGATGATGGCCAAATGCCAGGAGAGCACTGAAGAGGTACCTTTTCTGAAAAAGCCAGTAGTGGCTCACCACTATTTCCTGACAACTTCACAGAGTTAGCCAAGGAAACCAGACCTGAGAGAGGACAGACTATTTCGAAGGAATATAGTATGGCCGAGCAGTTAGAGGACACTCCAGATAGTCACAGATCTACTTGGGGGAAGGAGGTGCCATTATGGGAGTGGGTGTGGGTTTGTGGTTTTGCCTCATGTTCTAACAAAAGGTAGGAATGGCGGTTTGTTTGGATTGAAGTGGACTGTTTCGAGTAAGTCATTTGACAAGGTGAGTGTTTCTATGTTTGTGTATACGACTATGTCCATTGATGTAGACATTAGAAAAGAGAATGCATTAATGGATGTGTCCTGTCTAGTATAAATCTTACCATAATTCATCCTGCTCAATTTATGAATGGACTGCACCTTGTCTTATCGATGGGCAACACCTGCTATCATCCTAAGTTCCTGTTTTCTTCCTGAATTCTGGCCAGTCTCCAGAATAGGCTCAGGGATTTGTGTCCAAGATATGTACCACCTCCAAGCTCTGTGACATGGCCATATACTGGATAGCTGAAGAGAATGGAGATCATCTCAGAAAACTCAGATATCAGTGTGACCAGGAAAGTCTCAGTGGAGAAACCCTGCTTTGGGCCTTTTGCTTACCTTATGTTCTCTTGCCCTGAATGTCAGGAAGGTCTTTGCCTCAGGCCACCCCTTTGTGAAGCCTGAAGAAAACAGTTTTAAATTTGAAATGAATAGGCATCACCTGTGGCTCTTTGCTTAATTGCTTTGGAAAGGGATGTGTCTGAATTAGCCTCTTGGCCTTGTATGTGGCTGTGATTTTTATTCTCAGCACATGATGGATCCAAAGAATGATCGCATGTGCGCATCCAAAACCAAAATGGCCAAAAGATCAGTCATTGTGGATGAAGTCTCTCGCCTTCTTCTGTTAGGTTCCTGACATCCATCAAGTGAGAATACTGATCCTTTAGGTCAAATGAGTTCTTGAAATCTCTGCCGAGGTGCTTGGCTTTTCTCATGACTCTATTTCACATAAATATTCCATACCTGAAAGTCAGTAGGCCTCAAATTGGAGAAACAGAGCAGCATGAACGGCAGGCTTATTTGACCACTCCTGGTTCATATTAAGAGTGTCCAGGCCACCCTGACTTTAGGCAAATGAGGGGCAAGTGAGATTATTTTGGACACTACCAATGCCTGCACCCCTCATGGAAACCTCCAGCCAGAGGTCATGATGAGTGAATATATGGAAGAAGATGAGGGCCATGTGGGAGTGTTTTGGTTTTAATTGTGGTCATTTGTGTGGCGGTTGGAAGAAATGTCTGGGTCCACCTGGGCTTGAACTCTGGTGTGATTCCCCATAGAGACTTAGTTCTGGAACTCACCTCAGAGAAGTATTGCCATGAATTGTTTTGGGATTTTAGGAGGCCACGCATGAGAGTTGCCCTTGGAAACTGAGATCTGGCTTTCCACAGAGCACTGGGAATCTCAGCCAGCATATCACATGATATAATTGTGAAAAACTTGCAGCCATAGTTGAGAGTCAAAACACACATGGACCTCACATTTTACACCTCAATGTGCCTGGCTTCATGTGACCTTTTCCCCACTCTTTGGGAAGCCTTGCCTGTGAGAGTTCTCCAGAGTTTTCATTTAAATTAGCTTCCTCAACATTTAGTGGTTCCTGAATGAATTGAAACCCAGAGTTTCTCCAACTTCATCCTTGAAAAATGGCTTGATAAATACCATGAATTTTTGGAAGTTCCCACAACCAGGTGGCACTGGAGAACATTTGGATGTCCTGTTGCTGATCATGAGTATACCAGACAATGCCTTGATTGACTGGGTTTCATGAAAATGGTGTAGAACAGAGATGCCAGTAAGTTGGAGCCTGCTGAGTAGTGGGCCTAGAGCAGTGGTGGGCAGGTGTGTGATGAAACATCAGTGGTAGGGCCATGAGGATCTACCATTGGATTCCAAATGGCTTGTGACTGACATGGTGCAGCCAGCAGTCCCTTATATGTAAAGGCATCTTGTTATATGGTGAGGTTTCAGGTCAATGTTCTGAATCAGGTTGATATGGACGAGGGGGCAATGGGCCAAGCTAGGAGGGATAGAAGCCTGGTTGGTGCATTCTCCTGCAGACCCCGACCCAACACACGTGACAGAACTCCCTCCAGCAATATGTCCCAGTTGAGCTCCTGGTATTTCGTGAAGCAAATACCAAACTCCCAGTGCAGCAGGAAAAACACCACAAAAAGTGTAGGAGGACCAAATGGCTTTGCAGTCAACACGGAGAGACACTTAGTCCTCAGTGGTCACAGTTTACCTACAAAGAGAGGATTCAGCATTGCTGCCTCATCTTCATTGGAAAATAAGAAACCATGTCCTTCAGGTCACATAGATGCAGAACCAGCTTTGATGGTCTCATTACTAAAGAAGCCAAATCTCCTGACAACAACATATATTTCAAGTGCCCAAACTCAGAGGCAGTTTCTCAAAAAGTTTTTAGGCTCTCAGAGCTCCCTGTTTGTTTTGTGTTTACCCTGTCCCTTACTTTTGGAAACTCCTCTACCACCTCCATGGTTATGAACTCTTGAGCATTTTCCATTCCAGATATGTATTCACTGATTTTCTAACTCTTCTCCTCTAATTATGTTTTACCTGGGGTGAAGGTAATGTCAAGGCATTTTTCTGGATGAGAGTGAGAGGATATCAGACCTTAACAGATATTTGTGAAGCACATATTTGCTTACACATTGAATTTATTTTCCAATTTTCCTTTTGAAATACTGAATCCCTGACACTAACCCATACCTACTAGAATCAGACAACTCATCCTAATATAATGGAGAAAAATAACCCAAACAGAATAGAAATTCAAGCAGTTCAGAGGAGGCATCTTGTATAGTTGGACTTGCCTTTTGCATTATATAAGGTAGGAGTTATAAATCTAGTCAATTTTTATTTGAAATAGTTCTCCATGTGTTTTTAAAGATAACAAATGTGTGAAATCCTGTTTCCCTTTCTCTGTAGCCAATTCACACATGTATATTTATATGCACATATAGAATCCTACCAGGAATCCCACATACATTTTTGTGAGGTTTCTCACTTCGCAGATTCAAATTGTGAGAAGAGATCACTCCTCATAAACGCTGTTAGAACTGAAGATTCAAACTATAGGGGAGCTTTCTAGTAGAACAACATTATACATATACTCATGTTCAGTAAAATAATTATTTTTGCATCTGTGGATGATATATATTTCCTGATGAATTTTGATTTTCATATATATTGCTGCTTTTTAATGTCTGTGTGTAGTTTGTATGTGTGTGTGTGTGTATATATATATACACACACACACTATTCAGATTTTTCAATATATAAAATATATGTGTCTTATATACACTTTCTAAATTCATTCATGTTCATGTATATGGATTTATAATCAACTTTTCACAAGATTATTTTCCGAAATATTCATCCACCTGAAATACATATTTGTTTCCTAGTACTGAAAACAAACTTCAGTGAATGGTGCCTACAAATTCTAATAATTTTACAGTAACTGACAAAGTTTACCACCAATGCAATTCCTATGGGACATGATATGTAATTTGAGGTTCATTTGTATTCAACACTGGTACATTATTATTTCTTCAGTTTTTGCACATCATACGATATATATTTCATCCACAAGTTCACAAATTTACAGGCATTTGTTTCAACTTTAATCAATTCCTGTTTCAGAACACAAGTATTATCAGGGTTTCTGAACTCGTCTTTTCATGACGCTTCTTTCCAAACAAGTTATTTTCGATTTCCATAATCACTGGTGAAGTAAAACTCACACCCTTCGTGATAAACCAAAACACTAATATTACCATTATATGTATACCATTTTGGAAAGAATGATTGTATATCAATATAACATTTCCTGTAATTTTTCAGATATCAGTTCAATCCATTATTTATAGTTGGAACAAGTTATATTATTTATTCACAGTATGTTCTATTCATGCTTTATCTTTATATTCATAGACACAGTGTACACCTCTTTGGACCCCCAATACTAATTTTACGTCTTCAATATATTGCTACCAGAAATGGTGGAAGAAATACTTATGTCACCTGATCTACATATACATTTTATCACAATAATATTCTGAAAAAAAAATGTAAAGGTCACACTTATGACTGTACCAAAGCCTAAAAGGAAAGTGAACATGGATTAATAGAAACATCCATGTCCATGCTGCCTAATGCTCTCAAATGTCAATCCTATTGGTGACAACATATTTGTTTCTTCCTAAGATTATATATTCAAACTCAACCCTGTTGAAAATGTCTAATCCTATCACTCACTTTATATTTTGCCTGATGCAATAATGTCTCTATTGATATCTGCATTTCTACATATTTTCCCAGTTTATCATAGTGACTGACTCTTCATATGTGCCGACATTTACATTCACTCTCTAACCGAAACCATATTGCTAAAGAACTTTTGGTCTAAATCCTATAATCGCTCTTCTTCCTAAACCTACCGACAATCTTTCTAAACCTACTGACTATCCCTTTTTACTGGATGTTCTCTTCTACGTTCAATCATCCAAGGTACAAGGTCCTATGCCATTGTATATTGAATTATCTGAGACATCTTTAGAGAACATAAATCAAGCTAAGTATCCCAATCAAGGGCCCAATGCCCTTCTGGGTTTCAAATTATACCTAGATTTTTATTTTCATACTTATATTTCACCTCTACATTCTTGTAAATCTCACAGGTTGCCAATACCATTATTCAACGCACAGAATGATTCCTAACCCAAATTGAACCTGTTATTAACCCTAAACATACACTGTTCCCTCAATCTCATTTTACAGAAGAACAGGGACGGAGTTGTTCTTACAATACAGGAAAGTAGGGGACCTTCCACCTGCTGAAAACCTCAAAGGTCCATACAGAAATGATACCCGGAAAAGTTATAGGCAGCTATGAAGGACCTGAATGAGCAAAAGTCATCTTCCATGGCAAACAACCTGGTCAGGATGAAGGGATGTGTCTTAATCAGCCTCTCTCTTCTTATTGTAGAGAAGATGGACCAAATCAGGCCTGTGTGGAAAGCTGTTCACGGGTTCCTATGGTTGATATACCATTCTAACTTGTGAAAGTGTCACAGGAAGTAGGGGCAGCCTCCATCTCATGGGACCCTTGGAAGCAACTGTTAGGAAAAAGGGGTGCCAAGGCAGTGGCCTCATTCAGTTCCAAAGAAAGTGACATATCTAATTTCCTTGGTGATGGAACTCTCTGAACTTGCTATCCAAGAACCAAGACACCGAGAGGCAATCCCAGTCCAAGTCCCTGTGGGCTCACTTGATTGGATTTTCCAAGGACAGAGTCGGTCTTTCTCGGTACCTAATGATGTGAGTATAGCCAAATACCAGGAGAGCACTGAAGAGGTACTTTTCCTGAGAAAGCAGGTAGTGGCTCGCCACTTTTTCCTGACAACTTTACAGAGTTGGTCAAGGAAAGCAGATCTGATAGAGGACACGCCATTTCGGGGGAACATAATATGGCCCACCAGTCAGAGTTAACTCCGGAGAGTCACAGAACTACTTGAGGGAAGGAGGTGCCTTTGTGAGTGTGGGTTTGTTGTTTTGTCTCATATTCTGAGAATAGGTAGGGAAGGCGGTTTGTTTGATTTGGAGTGAACTGTTTCTAGTATGTCGTTTGACAAAATGAGTGTTTCTATGTCTGTGTATCCCACTGTGTCCGTGGTTGTAGACATGAGAAAAGAGAATGCAACAATGGATGTGTCCTGTCTAGTAGAAAGCTTCCCATTATGCATCCTGCCTAATTTATGAATGGAGTGCGGCTTGCCTTATGGATGAGCAATACCTATTACCTTCCTAAGTCCCTGTTTTCTTCTGAATTCTGGCCACTCTCCAGAATAGGCTCATGGTTTTGTGTCCAAAATATGCAACAACTCCAAGGTCTGTGACATGGCCATGTACAGGATAGCTGAAGGGAATGGCCAGCATCTCAGAAAACTCAGATATCAGTGTGACCAGGAAAGTCTCAGTGGATATACCCTGCTTTTGGCCTTTTGCTTACCTATTGTTCTGTTGCCCTGAATATCAGGAAGGTCTTTGCCTCAGGCCACCCCTTTGTGAAGCCTGAAGGAAACAGTTTTCAAATGGAAATGAATGCGCATCACTTGTGGCTCTTTCTTAGTTGCTTTGGAAAGGGATGTGTCTTAATTAGACTCTTGGCCTTGTATGTGGCTGTGACTTTGATTCTCAGCAGCTGATGGATCTAAAAATGATCCCATGTGTGCATCCAAAACCATAATTGCCAAAAGATCAGTCATTGTGGATGAAGTCTCTTGTCTTCCTCTGTTAGGTTCCTGACCTCCATCAAGTGAGAATAGGTATTCCTTGGGTCAAATGAGTTCTTCAAATCACTGCAGAGGTGCTTAGGTTTTCGTATGACTCCAAATCACATAAAGAATCTATACTTGAAAGTCAGTAGGCCTCAAATTGGAGAAACAGAGCAGTATTAACGGGAGGCTTATTTGATCACTCCTGGTTCACAGAAAGGGTGTCCAGGCCAACATGACTTTAGGCAAATGAGGGGCAAGGGAGTTTATTTGGACACTGTCTTTGGGTGAGCCCTTCATGGAAACCTCCAGACAGAAGTTACGATGAGTGACTATATGGAAGAAGATGAGGACCATATTTGAGTGTTTGGTTTTTAATTGTGGTCATTTGTGTGGTGGTTGTAAGAAATATCTTGGTCCACCTGGGCTTGAACTCTGTTGGGATTTCCCTTAAAGACTGCGTTCTGGAACTGAACTCAGAGAAGTATTGCCATGAATAGAAATACAAGCAGTTTAGAGGAGGCATGGTGTATATTTGGACTTGCCTTTTGCATGATACAGAGTAGGAGTTAAATCTAGTCAATTTTTTGTTGAAATAGTTCTCCATGTGTTTTTAAAGTTAAAAAATTGTGAATTCCTGTCTCCCTTTCTCTGTAGCCTATTCAGCACATATATTTTTATATGGATATATAGAATCATACCTGGTACCACACATACATTCTTGTGAGGTGGATGAGTTGGCAGATACAAATTGTGAAAAGAGATCACTCCTACTTAACCGTGTTGGAACTGAATATTCAACCAATGGGTGAGCTTGCTAGTTGAACAACATTATACATAAATCCATGTTCAGTAAAATGAATATTTTTGGATCTTTTTATGATATATATTTTATGAAAATTTTGATTGACATATATTTTGCTATTTTTTTTTCTGTGTGTGTGTGTGTGTGTTTTGTGTCATTCGCCTGTTCTGTAAAACAACTTCAGAGAGAGAGGTTAAAAATTCATGCAAAGCTCTGATGGAGGTATCTAATATCTTAGTTTTGGTCTATTGCTTCTTCTAATTGGGTCATTTGTTGTGTCCCATGGACGAGGGCAGTGGTTCCTGTGCCCACCCCTGAAGCAACTCCTATTCCGAATAGGATGGCTAAAGTGAGGGATATATGTTCCCAGTGGAAACGGGTTGTATGCCCCTCTATTTCATTTTCAAATGAACCTGCATCATGACAGAGCACTCTGGGAAACATCTGCACCATTACACAATTAATCACATCTGTTGACAATTTCTTTAAAACATAAACAATGTTTAATTATATACAATTATGCTGTTGTAGGGACGGACAAGGCAAGGCGCCTAAGATAGCAACGAAGACAGGGAAACCGTCCTATTTGGTTGCAACCAGATTCAGAGGGCATTGCTTCTGTTGTAATCAATTATTCTCCTGAAACTCAAGTTTGGGTAGTTTCAGAATTTTGTACCCAACATGTAAGGGAAGGGGCTCAGAAGTTCACAGTCTTCAGAAGTTCAAAAAAGCCGTTGTTGTTTCTGTTTTTACCTCAGTTCTGGGCAAGTTAACTTTTCAAGGACACCTGTGAGGGAAAGAGCTTTTTCCTACCTTTCTTATTTTTCGCCCCTGACAGCTGTTACCATGGAGCCCTGATGGTAACTTCTTTATCTTAGAAATATAGCCATCTCTGTAAAGCCCCAGCTCATGGCCAGAGGCCTTGTTCATTATTTTGTGGAAAACAAGTAATGGGGTGTCTAGCATAGAAGTGCTTATTTTTTTAGCCAGTGGCCAAGTAGAACAAGGCAACACTAAAAGAGGAAGTTTATCTACATTGAACTCTTTTATAGGGACTCTTTTCCTGAAAGTCCTAAAGTCAGCCATGGTGAAGACTTCTGTAGAAAGTCAGTTAAGAATTTTCTGTAGGCCTGGTACAGAAGGGGAAGACAGGGAATGTGGGGCTGACAGCAGCTCCGAGGATCTGAGAATAAGGAAGGAGAGATGTAAAAGAATAATGGGAAAGGGGTTTGGGATTTTCCTAGCAACAAAAACTTGAGCTGTAGAACAGGTAGAGCAGAGGGGAAGACAAGAGTGAGTATCCCAAAATGCATGTGAGGGACTTTAAATTTTTAGTAAACTGTTTTCAGTGATGACAAAGAAACTTTAAAGGCCATTTTCATTACATCTTTGATAGGAGTCTGAGGGCTCTCCTCAGCTAGTTTCAGCTTTGTGTTAGCTGGTAAGAGGACCTGGTGGGACCCGGGGCGGGCACGGACAGGAGAAGAGAGGAGTGAGTCGGTGGATGGGAACCTGAGTACCTGCTACTTCAGCAAGATGGCGATGGTCTGAGAACCAGCAGAGATTTGGGTTTTTGATCTAATAATTGGAGGGGAGAAATCAGGTTGCTGAGGTGAGAGTGACAGCAGAGACTCTGGAGCACAAGGCTGAAGGTGAGGATTGATTGGATAAGCATAGTTCAGGATATGAGTGAAGGATGGAAAAGGCATGCCCATAGGGGAATCTCCTTTCACCCTTTTGAGCACTTGCAGAAGTTAAAAAGGTCACACAGGGCTGGGGATGTGGCTCATTTGTAGCACGCTCGCTTGGCATGCGTGCGGCCCGGGTTCGATCCTCAGCACCACATACAAACAAAGATGTCGTGTCCAGCAAAAAACTAAAAAATAAATATTAAAAATTCTCTCTGTCTCTCTCTCTCTCTCACCTCTCTCTTTAAAAAAATGGTCACGCAGAATTTGAGGATCAAGAGACCCCTCTGGGGGCCATCGGTTTTGGTTATCTAATTGGTAATATGGCCAATGCTGTGTACTGAATTTGATGAGGAGTTTGTGTTCCATCAGGCAGCCCCTGTATGCTCACATCCCCATGACGTACAGCAAAAGTCTGCCAGGCATTCTGGGATTACTAAAAAGGAGTGATGGATTTTTCCTTTCCCCAGGTCCATGATCCTCTTAGTTATACAAGTCCGATATTTACTGCCATTAGCCCCTTGAACTAGAGACCTTTTATTTGATAGAGGGCCCAATGGGGCCTTAAGGGCTGAGTTTATTGCCCCTGTATCCACTTCAAAGTTTACTGGTGTCTCCTCCACTTCAAAAGATACGCTGAGCTCAGGGAGGGGATCTGAGCCCCGACTTTCGTAGTCATGCTGAAGAGTCAGAAAGGCTGGCTGGCGTGGCTGCCTCTTTCTAGGGAACTCTTGAACCCAGTGTCCTCTTTCTTTACAGTAGGCACATTGATCTGAGGTCAGGGGTGGCCTCTGACGTGGGACCAGGTATCCCTTCCTGTCTCCCTGTTTCTTAATTTCTGGCCTTTTTGTTATTGTGACCGGGACCTTAGTCAACTCCTTAGTCTGTCTTTTGTTTCTTTTATCCTCCTTTTGCTCCCTTCTCTTCCTCAGTTTCTCTCTTATAGTATACTTTCTCGGCTTCTCTGACTAAATCTCTCAAAGTCATATCTTGTAATCCATCTAAGCATTGTAACTTTCTTTAAATATCCAAGGCAGCATGCCCAATAAAGGCCATTGTGACAGATGATTTTTGATCCTCTGCATGAGGATCGAAAGGAGTATATCTCCTATATGCCTCCGTAATTCTCTCTAGAAACATAGAGGAAGATTCATCAGGCCCGCAGGCGTGGTACCCACGTCACCCCAAATGGAGTAGGGAAAGAGCAGTGCCACTGGCTGCTCCCGGATCAGGCCCAGCCACCAGCTGGTGTGGTAGTCACATCACCCAAATTGTAGTAGGGGCCAAGCAGGCTGCCCCCCGCGCCCGCCACAAAAGCAGGCCTGTGACTGACCTTCGGAACAGGCCCAGCGGCCTGCCACCATGGTAGACATGACACCCCAATTGGAGTAGTGGCAGAGCAGAGCTTTCTCCCGCGCCCAGTACAAGCACAACGGCCCACCGGCGTGGTAGTCACGTCAACCCAATTGGAGTAGGGGCAGAGCAGAGTCTTTGCCCGCACCCGGAACAGGCCCAGCGATCTGCCAGCATGGTAGTCACGACACCCCAATTGCAGTAGGGCCAAACAGAGCCACCACCCGCTCCCGCAAGGTAGGCAGACCTGCAACTGACCGGCGGAACAGGACTAGCGGCCTCCAAGCACAGCAGACACATCAACCCATTTGGTTCTTTGAAAAAATAAAAAAAATCTACAGACCCTTAGCCATGCTAACGAAGACAAAAAGAGAGAGAACTCAAATTACTAGCATACAGGATGAAAAAGACAATATCATAACAGATATTTCAGATATACAGAAGATAATCCGAAATTATTTTGAATCTTTGTACTCTAATAAAATAGAAGACAGTGAAGGCATCGATAAATTTCTTAAGTCATATGATCTGCCCAGATTGAGTCAGGAGGATATAGACAACCTAAACAGACCAATATCAATTGAGGAAATAGAAAAAACCATCAAAACACTACCAAGTAAGAAAAGCCCAGGACCTGATGGGTATACAGCAGAGTTTTACAAAACCTTTAAAGGGGAACTAATACCAATACTTTTCAAGCTATTTCAGGAAATTGAAAAAGAGGGAGAACTTCCAAATTCATTCTATGAGGTCAACATCACTCTGATTCCTACACCAGACAAAGACACTTCAAAGAATGAAAACTACAGACCAATATCTCTAATGAGCCTAGAGGCAAAAATCCTCAATTAAATTCTGGCAAATCAGATACAAAAGCATATCAAAAAAATTGTGCACCATGATCAAGTAGGATTCATCCATGGGATGCAAGGCTGGTTCAATATACAGAAATCAATAAATGTTATTCATCACATCAATAGACTTAAAAATAAGAACCATATGATCATCTCGATAGATGCAGAAAAAGCATTCGACAAAGTACAGCATCCCTTTATGTTCAAAATTCTAGAAAAACTAGGGATAACAGGAACATACCTCAATATTGTAAAAGCAATCTATGCTAAGTCTCAGGCTAGCATACTTCTGAATGGAGAAAAATTGAAGGCATTCCCCCTAAAATCTGGAACAAGACAGGTATGCCCTCTTTCACCACTTCTGTTCAACATAGTTCTCGAAACACTGGCCAGAGCAATTAGAGAGATGAAAGAAATTAAAGGCATATAAATAGGAAAAGAAGAACTTAAATTATCACTATTGCAGATGACATGATTCTATTCCTAGCAGACCCAAAAGGGTCTACAAAGAAACTAATAGAGCAAATAAATGAATTCAGCAAAGTGGCAGGATATAAAATCAACACTCATAAATCAAAGACATTCCTGAATATCAGTGACAAATCCTCTGAAACGGAAATGAGGACAACCACTCCATTCACAATATACTAAAAAAAAAAATAATTGGGAATCAACCTAACAAAAGAGGTGCAAGTTTTATACAAGGAAAACTACAGAAACCTAAAGAGAAAAATAGAGGAAGATATTAGAAGATGTAAAAATGTACCCTGTTCATAGATAGACAGAACTAACATCATCAAAATGGCGATATTACTAAAAGTTCTCTATAGGTTTAGTGCAATGCCAATCAAAACCCAACGGCATTTCTTGTAGAAATAGAGAAAGCAATCCTGAAATTCATATGGAAAAATAAAAGACCCAGAATAGCAAAAACAACACTAAGCAGGAAGTGTGAATCAGTCGGTA
Source organism: Callospermophilus lateralis (assembly GCF_048772815.1). Lineage (NCBI taxonomy): Eukaryota > Metazoa > Chordata > Mammalia > Rodentia > Sciuridae > Callospermophilus > Callospermophilus lateralis. Next base: position 183,376 of record NW_027512439.1, read on the forward strand.
TAGGGATACCAGACTTCAAACTATACTGCAGAACAATAGTAACAAAAATAGCATGGTACTGGTACCAAAACAGGTGGGTGGACCAATGGTACAGAATAAAGGACACAGAAACCAATCCAAAAAATACAACTATCTTACATTTGATAAAGGGGCTAAAAGCATGCAATGGATGAATTATAGCATCTTCAACAAATGGTGCTGGGAAACCTGGAAATCCATATGTAACAAAAAGAAACTGAATCCCTTTCTCTCGCCATGCACAAAAGTTAACTCAAAATTGATCAAGGAGCTTGATATCAAATCAGACATGGTGTCTGATAGAAGACAAAGTTGGCTACGATCTACATACTGTGGGGTCGCCTCCAAATTCCTCAATAGGACACCCATAGCACAAGCGTTAATAACTAGAATCAACACATGGGACTTACTCAAACTAAAAAGGTTTTTTCTCAGCAAAAGAAACAGTAAGAGAGGAAAATAGGGAGCCCACATCCTGGGAACAAATCTTTCCTCCTAACACTTCAGATAGAGCACTAATATCCAGAGTATACAAAGAACTCAAAAAATTAGTCAATAAGATAACAAATAACCCAAACAACAAATGGGCCAAGAACCTGAACAGACACTTCTCAGAGGAGGACATAAAATCAATCAACAAGTACATGAAAAAATGGTCACCATCTCCAGCAGTCAGAGAAATGTGAATCAAAACCACCCTAAGATACCATCTCACTCCAGTAAGATTGGCAGCCATTATGAAGTCAAACAATCACAAGTGCTGGCGAGGATCTGGGGAAACAGGTACACTTGTATATTTCTGGTGGGACTGCAAATTGGTGCAGGCAAATGGGAAAGCAGTATGGAGATTTCTTGGAAAGCTGGGAACGGAACCACCATTTGACCCAGTTATTCCCCTTCTCGGTCTAAAACCTAAAGACCTAAAAAGAGCATGCTACAGGGACACTGCTACATCGATGTTCATAGCAGCACAATTCACAATAGCAAGACTGTGGAACCAACCTAGATGCCCCTCAATAGAAGAATGAATGAAAAAATGTGGCATTTATACACAATGGAGTATTACTCGGCATTAAAAAATGACAGAATCATAGAATTTTCAGGGAAATGGATGGCATTAGAACAGATTATGCTAAGTGAAGCTAGCCAATCCCTAAAAAACAAATGCCAAATGTCTTCTTTGATATAAGGAGAGTAACTAAGAACAGAGTAGGGACGAGGAGCATGAGAAGAAGATTAACATTAAACAGGGATGAGAGGTGGAAGGGAAAGGGAGAGAGAAGAGAAACTGCATGAAAATGGAAGGAGAACCTCAGGGTTATACAAAATTACATACAAGAGGAAGTGAGGGGAAAGGGAAAAATAATACAAGGGGGAGAAATTTATTACTGTATAGGGGGTAGAGAGAGAAGAGGGGAGGAGACTGGAGGGGAGGGGGGATAGTAGAGGATAGGAAAGGCAGCAGAATACAACAGACACTAGTATGGCAATATATGAATCAATGGATGTGTAACTGATGTGATTCTGCAATCTGTATACGGGGCAAAAATGGGAGTTCATAACCCACATAAATCAAAGTGTGAAATATTATTTATCAAGAACTATGTAATGTTTTGAACAACCATATATAAAAATTTAAAAAAAAGAGATAACAAAATTCGGTGAATAATGCACGAGAATCCTAATATTTCTACAGTTTAAAATCAATGCCAGTAGATTCCTATGGGACATGATGTGTATTTTGACGTTCATTTTTATTCAACAATGGTACATTACTATTTCATGAGTTTATGCACATCATAGGATATATATTTCATCCACAAATTAGCAAATTTATAGGCATTTGATTGAATTTCAATCGCTTCCTGCTTTACAATATATGCATTCCTCCAGGTTTCCTGAAAGGTCTTTTCATGAGACTTCTTTCCAAACATATTATTTTCGATTTCCATAATCACTTTTGAAGCAAAACTCACACACTGTTCATGATAAACCAAAACACTAATATTACCATTAGATGTATAATTGGTGGGAATGAATGATTGTATATCAATATAAGATTTCCTGTAATTTTCCAGATATCAGTTCAATCCATTATTTAATGTTTGAACAAGTTATATTATTTATTCACAGTATTGTCTATTCATGCTTTATCTCTATATTCATAGACACAGGGTGCACCTCTTTGTACCCCCAATACTAATTTTACGTCTTCAATATATTGTTTCCAGAAATGGTGGACGAAATACTCATGTCACCTGATCTACATATACATTTTTTCACAGTAATATTCTGGACAAATAATGTAATGGTCACGGTTATGATTGCACGAAGGACTAAATGAAAAGTGAACATGGATTACTAAAAACATCTATGTCCAGGTTGCCTAATGCTCTTAACTGTCAATCCTATTGGTGACTACATATTTTTTTCTTCCAAAGATTATGTATTCAAACTCAACCCTGTTGAAAATGTCTAATCCTATCACTCACTTTATACTTTGCCTGATTTCATAATGTCTCTATTGATATCTGCTTTTCTACATTTTTTCCCAGCTCATCATAGTGACTGACTCTTCATATGTGCTGACATTTACATTCACTCTCTAACCGAAACCCTATTGTTAAAGAACTTTTGTCCAAATCAAATACTCACTCTTCTTCCTAAACCTACCGACTAGCTTCATAATCTTACTGACTATCCCTTTTTGACTGGATGTTCTCTTCTACATTCAATCATCCAAGGTACAAAGTCCTATGCCATTGTGTATTGAATTAACTGAGACATCTTTGCAGAACATAATTCAAAGCTAATTATCCCAATCAAGGGCTCAATGCCCTTCTGGGCTTCAAATCATACCTAGATTTCTGTTCTCATACTTATATTTAACCTCCATATTCTTGTAAATATCGAAGGTCCCCAACACTATTATTCATCACACAGAATGATTCCTAACACAAATCGAACCTGTTATTAACCCGAAACATACACTGTTCCCTCAATCTCATTTTACAGAAGAGCAGGGACAGAGTTGTTCTTACAATACAGGAAAGAAAGGGACAGTCCACCTGCTGAGAACCTCAAAGGTCCATGCAGAAATGATACCTGGACAAGTTGTAGGCAGGTATAAAGGACCTGAGTGAGCAAAACTCATCTTCCATGGCAAAACACCTGGTCAGGATGAAGGGATGTGTCTTAATCAGCCTCTCTCTTCTTATTGTAGAGAAGACTGACAAAACCAGACCTGTGTGTAGAGCTGTTCCTGGGTGCCTATCGTTGATATTTCATTCTAACTTGTGAAAGTGTCACAGGAAGTAGGGGCCGGCTCCATCTCATGGGACCCTTGGAAGCAACTGTTAGGGAAAAGTGGTTGCCAAGGCAGTGACCTCATTCAGTTCCAAAGAAAGTGACATACCTCATTATTTGGTGATGGAACTCTCTGAACTTGGTATCCAAGAAGCCAGGCACCCAGAGGCAGTCCCAGTTCCAGTCCCAGTGGACTCGCTTGTTTGGATTTTCCAAGGACAAAATCAATCTTTCTTGGTACCTACTGATGTGAGGATTGCCAAATGCCAGAAGAGCTCTGAAGAGGGACCTTTCCTGAGAAAGCAGGTAGTGGCTCACCACTTTTTCCTGACAACTTCACAGAGTTGGCCATGGAAACCAGATCTGAAAGAGGACAGGCCATTTTGGGAGAACATAGTATGGCTCACCAGTCATAGGACACTCCTTCTAATCACAGACATACTTGGGGGAAGGAGCTGCCTTTGTGGGAGTGGGTATGGCTTTGTGGTTCTGTCTCATGTTCTGAGAATAGGTAGGAAAGGCGTTTTTTATTTGTTGTTTTTTTTTGTTTTTGGTTTTCAGTGGACTGTTCTAGTAAGTCGTTTGACAAGGCAAGTATTTCCATGTCTGTGTATTCCACTGTGTCCGTTGTTGTAAACATTAGAAAAGAAAATGCATTAATGAATGTGTCCTTTAAAGTATAAATATTCCCAAAATTCATCCTGCCCAATATATGAATGAACTGCAGCTTGTCTTATCGAAGGGAAACACCTGCTATCTTCCCAAGTTAATGTTTTCTTCCTGTATTCTGGCCAGTCTCCAGAATAGGCTCATGGTTTTGTGTCCACGATATGTACCACCTCCAAGCTCTGTGACATGGTCATGTACTGGATAGCTGAAAAGAATGGCGAGCATCTCAGAAAACTCAGATATCAGTGTGACCAAGAAACTCTCAGTGGAGAGACTCTGCTTTGGACCTTTTGCTTAAGTACTGTTTTGTTACACTGAATATCTGGAAGGTCTTTGCTTCAGGGCACCCCGTTGTGAAGCCTGAAGAATATAGTTTTGAAATGGAAATGAATAGGCATCACCTGTGGCTCTTTGCTTAATTGCTTTGGAAATGGATGTGGCTGAATTAGCCTCTTGGCCTTCTTTGTGGCTGTGATTTAGATTCTCAGCACATGATGGATATAAAGAATGATCCCATGTGTGCGTCCAAAACTATAATGGCAAAAAATCAGTCATTGTGGATGAAGTCTCTCGTCTTCCTCTGTTAGGTTCCTGACCTCCATCAAGTGTGAATAGGGATTCTTTGGGTCAAATGAGTTCTTCAAAGCCCTGATGAGGTGCTTGGGTTTTCGCATGACTCCAAATCACATATAGAATCTATACCTGAAAGTCAGTAGGCCTCAAATTGTAGAAACAGAGCAGTATTAACGGCAGGCTTATTTGATCACTTCTGGTTCACAGGAGGGCTGTCAAGGCCACCCTGACTTTAGCCAAATGAGGGGCAAGCGAGCTTTTTTTGGACACAGTCTTGGGCTGTGCCCCTGATGGAAAACTCCAGCCAGAGGTTACGATGAGTGACTATATGGAAGAGGATGAGGGCCATGTGGGAATGTTTTGGTTTTAATTTTGGCCATTTGTTTGGCGGTTGGAAGAAATGACTGGGTCCACTTGGGCTTGAACTTTGGTGTGATTCCCCTTAGAGACTGAGTTGTGAAACTGAACTCAGAGAAGTATTGCCATGAATTTTGTTTGGATTTTAGGATGCCACGCATGTGAGTCGCCCTTGTAAACTGAGATCTAGGGCCAGGGTGGCTTTCCACAGAGCACTGGGAATCTCTGCCAGGATATCACATGATTTTATTCTCAAAGACATGGCAGCCATATTTGAGAGTCGAAAAATACATAGGACTCACATTGTAGACTTTAATGGGCCTGGCATCATGTGACCATTTTGGCACTCTTTCAGAAGCCTTGCCTGTGAGAGTTCTCCAGAGCTTTTATTGAATTGAGCTTCCTCAACATTTAATGGTTACTGAATGAATTGAAAGCCACAGTGCCTCCAACTTCATCCTTGAAAAATGGCTAGATAAATACCATGAAAATTTTGAAATTCCCATGACCAGGTGGCACTGGAGAACCTTTGGATGTCCTATTGCTGATCAAGAGTATACCAGACAGTGCCTTGATTGACTGGGTTTCATGAAAATGGTGTAGTACAGAGATGCCAGTAAGTTAGAGCCTGCTGAGTAGTGGGCCTAGAGCAGTTTTGGGCAGGTGTGTGATAAATCACCAGTGGTAGGGTCATGAGGATCTACCATTGTATTCCAAATGGCATGTTACTTACATGGTGCAGCCAGCAGACCCTTATATGTAAAGGCATCTTGTTATATGGAGAGGTTTCAGGGCAATGTTCAGAATTAGGTTGATATGGACAAGGGGGCAATGGGGCAAGCTATGAGGGATAGAAGCCTGGTTGGTGCATTCTCCTGCATACCCTGGCACACCACACGTGACAGAACTCCCTCCAGCATTGTGTCCCAGTTTAGCTCCTTGTATGTCATGAAGCAAATACCAAAATCCGAGTGCAGTAGCAAAAACACGACAAAAAGTGGACCAGGACCAAATGGCTTCACAGTCCACATGGGGAGAAACTTAGTCCCCAGTGGTCACAGTTTACCTACAAAGAGATAATGCAGCAGTGCTGCTCATCTTTATTGGAATATAAGAAGCCATGTCCTCCAGGTCACATAAATGCAGACCCAGCTTTGATGGTCTCACGCAAAGAAGTCAAATCTCCTGACAACAACATATTTTTCAAGTGCCCAACCTCACAGAAAGTTTCTCAAAAAGTTTTTAGGCCAGAAGAGCTCCATGTTTGTGGAGTGTTAACCCAGTCCCTTACTTTTGGAAACTCCTCTACCACCTCCAAGATTGTGAAGTCCTGAGCATTTCCATTCCAGATATGTATTCACTGATTTTCTAACTCTTCTCCTCCAATTGTGTCTTAATTGGGGCAAAGGTATTGACAAGGCATTGCTCTGGATGAGAGTGGAAGGATATTTATGCAGCACATATTTGCATACACATTGGATTCATTTTTCAATTTTCCTATTGAAATAGTGAATCCCTGACACTAACCCGAACCTATTAGGCTCAGACTACTCAACCTAATAAAAAGGAGAAAAATAACCCAAACAAATATAAATACAAGCAGTTCAGAGGAGGCATGTTGTATATTTGGACTTGCCTTTTGCATTATATAAGGTAGGAGTTATAAATCTAGTCAATTTTTAATTGAAATAGTTCTCCATGTGTTTTTAAAGTTAACAGATATGTGAATTCTTGTTTCCAATTCTCTGTAGCCATTTCACCCATGTATATTTATATACATATATAGAATCCTACCAGGTATCACATGTACATTTTTGGGAGGTGGCTGACTTGGCAGATACAAATTGTGAGAAGAGTTCACTCCTCTTAAACGCTGTTGGAACTGAAAATTCAACCTACAAGCTTCCTAGTAGAACAACATTATACATAAGCTCATGTTCAGTAAAATAAATATTTTTGCATCTGTGGATGATATATATTTAATGATGAATTTTGTTTGGCATATATATTGCTACTTTTTAATGTCTATTTGTGTTTTTTTGTATATATACATACACTCTGTAGATTTTTCAAAATATGAAATATGTGTCTTATATACACTCTCTTAATTCATTCATGTTCATGTACTTGGATTTATAATCAACTTTTCACAAGATTATTCTCAGACATATTCATTTAACTGAAATACATGTTTGTTTCCTAGTACTGAAAACTAACTTCAGTGAATGGTGCATACAAATCCTAATAATTCTACAGTAACTAACCCAGTCTAACATCAATGCAAGTAGATTCCTATGGCACATGATATGTAATTTGACGTTCATTTGTATTCAACACTGGTACATTACTATTTCTTCAGGGTTTGCACATCATAGGATATACATTTCATCCACAAGTTCACAAATTTATAGGCATTTGTTTCAACTTTAATCACTTATTGCTTCAGAACACATGTATTATCAGGGTTTCTTGACTGGTCTTTTCATGAGAATTCTTTCCAAACACATTATTTTCAATTTCCATAATCACTATTGAAGCAAAACTCACACACTCTTCATGATAAACCAAAACACTAATATTACCATTTGATGTATAATTGGTCGGAATGAATGATTGTATATCAATATAAGATTTCCTGTAATTTTTCAGATATCAGTTCAATACATAATTTAAATTTGGAACAACTTATATTATTTATTCACATTATGGTCTATTCATGCTTTATCTCTATATTCATAGACACAGGGTACACCTCTTTGTACCCCCAAAACTAATTTTATGTCTTCAATATATTGCTCCCAGAAAAGGTGGTAGAAATACTCATGTCACCTGATCTACATAAACATTTTATCACAGTAATATTCGGAACTAAAAATGTGAAGGTCACACTTAAGACTGTACCAAAGCCAAAAGGGAAATTGTACATGGATTACTAAAACATCCATGTCCAGGATGCCTAATGCTCTCAAATGTCAATCCTATTGGTGACGACATATTTGTTTCTTCATAAGATTATATATTGAAACTCAACCTTGTAGAAAATGTCTAATCCTATCACTCATTTTATACTTTGCATGATTTCATAATGTCTCTATTGATATCTGCTTTTCTACATATTTTCCCAAGCTCATCATAGTGACTCACTCTTCATATGTGCTGACATTAACATTCACCCTCTAACCAAAACCCTATTAGGAAAGAACTTTTGATACAAATCCTATACTCACTCTTCTTCCTAAACATACCGACTATCTTCTTAATCCTACCTACTATCCCTTTTTGACTGGATGTTCTCTTCTACATTCAATCATCCAAGGTACAAGGTCCTATGCCATTTATTATTGAATTATCTGAGACATCTTTGCAGAACATAATTAAAAGCTAAGTATCCCAGTCAAGGGCCGAATGATTTCTGGCCTTCAAATCTTACTTAGATTTCTGTTTTTGTACATTTATTTCAACTCTATATTCTTATAAATATCGTAGGTACCCAATACCATTATTCATCTCACAGAATGATTCCTAACTGAAATCGAACCTGTTATTAACCCGAAACATACACTGTTCCCTCAATCTCATTTTACAGAAGAGCAGGGAAAGAGTTGTTCTTACAATACAGGAAATTAGGGTACCTTCCACCTGCGAGAACCTCAAAGGTCCATTCAGAAATGATACCTGGAGAAGATTTAGGCAGGTATAAAGAACCTGAGAGAGCAAAAGTCATCTTCCATGGCAAACAACCTGGTCAGGATGAAGGGATGTGTCTGAATCATCCTCTCTCTTCTTATTGTAGAGAAGATGGACAATACCAGGCCTGGGTGAAGAGCTGTTCCCAGGTTCCTCTGGTTGATATACCATTCTAACTAGTGAAAGTGTCACAAGAAGTAGAGGCCGGCTCCATCTCATGGGACCCTTGGAAGCAACTCTTAGGACAAAGTGTTTGCCAAGGCAGTGACCTCATTCAGTTCCAAAGAAAGTGACATACCTCATTTTCTTGGTGATGGAACTCTCTGAATTTGGTATCCAAGAAGTCAGGCACCCAGAAGCAGTCCCAGTCCCAGTATCAGTGGGCTCACTTGGTTGGATTTAACAAGGACAGAGTCAGTCTTTTTTGGTACCTACTGATGTGAGGAAGGACAAATGGAGGAGAGCTCTGAAGAGGGACCTTTCCTGAGAAAGCAGGTAGTGGCTCACCACTTTTTCCTGACACCTTAACAGAGTTGGCCAAGGAAACCAGATCTGATAGAGGACAGGCCATTTTGGGAGAAGATAGTATGGCCCACAAGTCAGAGAACACTTTGGATAGTCACAGACCTACTTGAGGGAAGGAGGTGCCTTTGTGGGAGTGGGTGTGTGTTTGTGGTTCTGTCTCATGTTCTGAGAATAGGTAGGAAAGTCGGTTTTTTCGTTTGCAGTGGACCATTTCTAGTAAGTCGTTTGACCAGACTAGTGTTCCTATGTCTGTGTATTTCACTGTGTCCGTTGTTGTAGACATTTGAAAAGATAATGCATTAATATATGTCTAGTCTAGTATAAATCTTCCCATAATTCATCCTGGCCAATTAATGAATGGAATGCAACCTGTCTTATCCATGGGCAACACCTGCTATCTACCTAAGTTCCTGTTTTCTTCCTGAATTCTGGCCATTCTCCAGAATTGGCTCATGGTTTTGTTTCCAAGATATGTACCACCTCCAAGCCCTGTGACATGGCCATGTACTGGATAGCTTAAGAGAATGGCGAGATTCTCAGAAAACTCAGATATCAGTGTGACCAGGAAAGTCTCAGTGGAGAGACCCTACTTTGGATCTTTTGCTTAACTATTGTTCTGTTGCCCTGAATGTCAAATATCAGTGTGACCAGGAAAGTCTCAGAGGAGAGACCCTACTTTGGATCTTTTGCTTAACTATTTTTCTGTTGCCCTGAATGTCTGGAAGGCCTTTGCCTCAGGCCACCCCTCTGTGAAGCCTGAGGAAAACAGTTTTGAAATGGAAATGAATGGGCATCATCTGTGGCTCTTTGCTTAATTGCTTTGGTAAGGGATGTGGCTGAATTAGCCTTTTGGTCTTATGTGTGGCTGTGACTTAGATTCTCAGCTCCTGATGGATCTAAAGAATGATCGCTTGTGTCCATCCAAAACCATAATTGCAAAAAGATCAGTCATTGTGGATGAAGTCACTTGCCTTCCTCTGTGAGGTTCATGACCTCTATCAAGTGAGAATAGGAATTCTTTGGATGAAATGAGTTCTTCCAAGCCCTGCAGTGGTGCTTGGGTTTTCACATGACTCCAAATGAAATAAAGAATCTATATCTGAAAATCAGTAGGGCTCAAATTGGAGAAACAGAGCAGTATTAAAGGCATGCTTATTTTGTCACTCCTGGTTCACAGGAAGGGTGTCCAGGCCACCCTGACTTTAGGCAAATGAGGGGCAAGCGAGCTTATTTTGGAAACTGTCTTTGGCTGCGCCCCTCATAGAAACCTTCGCCAGAGGTGAGGATGAGTCTCTACATGGAAGAGGATTAGTGTCATGTGGAGGTGTTTTGGTTATAATTTTGGTCATTTGTGTGTCGGTTGGAAAAAATGACTGTGTCCACCTGGGCTTGAACTCTGGTGTGATTCCCCTTAGAGACTGAGTTGTGGAACTAAAGTCAGAGAAATATTGCCATGAATTTTGTTGGAATTTTAGTAGGCCATGCATGAGAGTCGCCATTGGAAACTGAGATCTAGGCCCAGGGTGGCTTTCCACAGAGCACTGGGAATCTCCACCAGGATATAACATGATTTTATTATTAAAGACTTGGCAGGCTGAGTTGAGAGTCAAAACACACATGGGCCTCACCTTGTAGACCTCAATGGGCCTGGCTTTATGTGGCCTCTTTGGGCACTCTTTCAGAAGCCTTGCCTGTGAGAGTTCTTTAGAGCTATCATTGAAATGAGCTTCCTCACCATTTAATGATTCCTGAATGAATTGAAACCCACAGTGACTCCAACTTCATCTTTGAAAAATGGTTAGATAAATACCATGAAATTTTTGAAATTCCCATGACCAGGTGGCACTGGAAAACTTTTGGATGTCTTGTTGCTGATCATGAGTATACCAGACAGTACCTTGATTTACTGGGTTTCATGAAAATGGTTTAGAACAGCGATGCCAGTAAGTTGGATCCTGCTGAGTAGTGGCCCAGAGCAGTGGTGTGCAGGTGTTTGATAAAACATCAGTGGTAGGGCCATGAGGATCTACCATTGGATTCCAAATGGCTTGTGACTGACATGGTGTAGCCAGCAGACCCTTATATGTAAAGGAATCTTGTTATATGGAGAGGTTTCAGGGCAATGTTCTGAATCATGTTGCTATTGTCAAGGGGGCAAGCTACGTGGGATAAAATACTGTTTGGTGCATTCTCCTCCAGACCCTTCCCCCCACACCTGACAGAACTCCTCCAGTACTGTGTCCCATTTGAACTCGTATTTTGTGAAGCAAATACCAAACTCCCAGAGCAGCAGCAAAAACACCACGAAAATTAGAGGATGGCCAAATGGCTTCACAGTCCACACGAAGAGACAATTAGCCCTCAGAGGCCACAATTTACCTACAAAGAGAGAATTCAGCACTGTTGCCTCATTTCATTGGAAAGTAAGTAACCATGTCATCCAGATCACATAGATGCAGACCCAGCTTTGATGATCTCACTACAAAGTAAGCTAAAGCTCCTGACAACAGCATATATTTCAAGTGCTCAACCTCAGAGGCAGATCCTCAAAAATATTTAGGCCAGCAGAGCTCGAGGTTTGTGGAGTGTTTACCCTGTCCATTACTTTTAGAAACTCCTCTACCAACTCCAATGATGTGAAATCGGGAGCATTTTCCAATCCAGATAGGTATTCACAAATTTTTTAACTCTTCTACTCTAATTGTGTTTTTCTTGAGGCGAAGGTAATGTCAAGGCATTGTTCTGGATGAGAGTGGAAAGATTTTTCTGTAGCATATGTTTGCATACACATTGGATTCAATTTCCTGTTTTCCATTCAAAATACTGAATCCCTGACACTAACCCATACCCTACCAGACTCTGACTACTAATCCTAATATGATGGAGAAAAATAACCCAAACAGAATAGAAATACAAGTAGTTCAGAGGAGGCACGGTGTATAGTTGGACTTCCCTTCTGCATGATACAGAGTAGGAGTTATAAATCTAGTCAATTGTTTGTTGAAATAGTTCTCCATGTATTTTTAAAGTTAACAAACATGTGAATTCCTGTCTCCCTTTCTCTGTAGCCTATTCAGCATGTGTATTTTAATATGGACATATACAATCCTACCTGATACCACACGTTTGTTCTTGTGATTTGGCTTACTTGGCAGATACAAATTGGGAGACGAGATCACTCCTACTAAACCCTGTTGGTACTGAATATTGAAACAATGGGTGAGCTTCCTAGTTGAACAACATTATACATAAATCCATGTTCAGTAAAATGAATATTTTTGGATATGTGGATGATATATATTTTATGATGAATTTTGATTGACATATATTGCTACTTTTTTTGTCTGTGTGTACTCTCCAGATTTTTCTGAATATGAAATATATGTGTCTTATGTACACTCCCTAAATTCATTCATGTTCATGTATGTGGATTTATAATCAACTATTCACAAGATTATTCTCAGAAATATTCATCCACCTGAAATTTGCCTAATGCTCTCAAATGTCAATCCTATTGGTGACTACATATTTGTTTCTTCCTAAATTATGTATTCAAACTCAACCCTGTTCAAAATGTCTAATCCTATCACTCACTTTATACTTTGCCTTATTTTGTAATGTCTCTATTTATATCTGCTTTACTTCATGTTTTCCCCAGTTCATCATTGTGACTGACTCTTCACCTGTGCTGACTTTAACAATCACTCTGTAACCGAAACCCTGTAGCTAACGAACTTTTGTTCCAAATCCTATACTCACACTTCTTCCTAAACGTACTATCTTCCTATTTCTATCAACAATCCCTTTTTGACTGGATGTTCTCTTCCACTTTCAATCATTATAGTAAATGTCGGGCGAGCTTCGCAGGAGGAAACCACCAACAGACTATCTCATGCAACAGCAAAGGGTTTATTGAGTTTCCATCATGCTGGTGCTCAGAGCTCACTTGAATAGAGCAGATAGCCCTGAGAATCGCTTAAGTAGAGCTTATATACTTTACCTGGAGAGGGCAGGGAGGGAAGTTTATTGATGGATCAGGGCGAGTGGGCGATTTGCGTGCAACTGGGTGAGGGAGCACATTCTGCAGTTGGGCAGTTGGGGACAGCACATACTGGGAACAAGATTTGCAAGCATTTCTCAAGATTTCAACAGTGTTTTGTTAAGCATACATAAAAACAGGAAGTGACAAGTACCTATTTTATTAACCTTTTATTCCCCACTTCTTCTTCTGGCTACTTTTAATCATAAAAATGATCATTGGGGGGTGTCACATTCTATGTATACTAGTGGGGTATTACCATAAGTTTAACTCGTCCAATTTGAGCCTGGAGAAAAGAAATTACACGGTTGAGAAAACAGGGTTTAATAGTTAGCAATAATATGAGGATTATTATTGGACCGGCCAGGGTTGATAAAAACGTAGTTAACCAGGAAGACTGTGTGAACCAAGACTCAAACCACCTTTTTTGGGCCTCTCTGTCTCTTTGATGCTTTTCAAGGAATCTTTTTAATTTACTCTTAGATTTTATTACAACTCCAGTATGCTCGGCATACAAACAACTTTCTTCTCTCAATGCAGCACAGAGGCCCCTTCTCTCATGACAAGGAGGTCCAACCCTCGAGTGGTCTGAAAAACAACTTCAGAGAGAGAGGTAAAAGACTCATGCAAAGCTCTGATGGAGGTTTCTAATATCTTAGTTTTGGTCTATTGCTGTCATTTGTTGGGTCATTTGTTGAGTCCCATGGACAAAGGCAGTGGTTCCCGTGGCCACCAGTGCAGCAATTTCTATTCCTAATATGATGGCTAAGTTGAGGGATATATATTTTCAGTGGAACCGGGTTGAATGCCCCCCTATTTGATCTTCAAATGAACCTGCATTGTGATAGAGCACTCTGGGAAACATCTGCACGATTACACAATTAATCACATCTGTTGACCATTTCATGAAAACATTAACAATGTTTAAGTATATAGAATCATGCTGTAGTAGGGACGGACAAGGCAACTCACCTAAGATAGCACTGAAGACAGGGAAACAGTCCTATTTGGTGGCAACCAGATTCAGAGGGCATTGATTCTGTTGTAATCAAGTAATCCTCTGAAACCCAAGTTTAGGTAGTTTCAGAATTTTGTACCCAACATGTAATGGAAGGGGCTCAGAAGTTCACAGTCTGCAGAAGTTGAAAAAAGCAGTTTTGTTTCTGTTTTTTCCTCGGTTCTGGGCAAGTTAACTTTTCAAGGACACCTGGGAGGGAAAGAGCTTTTTCTTCCCTTTCTTATTTTCCCATTTCCAGCTGTTACCACGGAGCCCAGTTGCTAACTTCGTTAACTTAGAAATGTAGCCATCTCTGTGAAGCCCCATGTCAAGGCCAGAGGCCTTGTTCACATATTTTTGTGAAAAACTAGTAAGGGGGTGTCTTGATTAGGAGTGCTAATTTTTTTAGCCAGTGGCCAAGTAGAACAGGGCAACATGAAAATAGGAAGTTTAACTACATTGAACTTTTTTATAGGGACTCTTTTGCTGAAAGTCCTAAAGTCAGCCATGGTGAAGACTTCTGGAGAAGGTCAGTTAAAGACTTTTCTGTGGGCCTGGTACAGAGGGGAAAGACGGAGAAGGTGGGGCTGAGAGCAGCTCAGAGTATCTGAGAATGAGAAAAGAGAGATGTAAAAAAATAATTGGAAAGTGGTTTGGAATTTTCCTAGCAACAAATATTTGAGCAGTAGAACAGGTAGAGCAAAGAAGAAGATGGTTGTGAGTATCTCAAAACACATGTTAGGGACTTTAAATTCTTAGTAAACTGTTTTCAGTGATGACAAAGCAACTTTAAAGGCCATTTTCATTACATCTTGGATATGGGTCTGAGGGCTCTCCTCAGCTGGTTTGAGCTTTGGGTTAGTTGGTAAGAGGACCTGGTGGGACCCGGTGCGGGCACTGACAGGAGAAGAGAGGAGTGAGTGGGTGGAGGGGTACCTCAGTACCTGCTACGTCAGCAAGGGGGCAATGGTCTGAGAACCAGCACAGATTTGGATTTTTGATCTAATAATTGTAGTGGAGAAATCAGGTTGCTGAGGTGGGAGTGACAGCAGAGACTCTGGAGCAGAAGGCTGAAGGTGAGGATCTATTGGATAAGCATAGTTCAGGATGTGAGCGAAGAAGGGAAAAGGCCTCTACATAGTGGAATCTCCTTTTACCCTTTTGAGCACCAGCAGATGTTAAAAAGGTCACACAGGATTTGAGGATCTAGAGTCCCCTCTGGTTGCCATCAGTTTTTGTTTTCTAATTCGTAATATGGCCAATGCTGTGTACTGAATTTAATGCGGAGTTTGGGTTCCATCAGGCAGCCCCTGTATGCTCACATCCCCATGACTTACAGAAGAAGTCGGCTTTTCCCCCACATAGCCATGGCTGTTTATGGCTTTGACAGTCGGCCGGGTAAACACAGTAATCTAGGCTAGCCAACCTGCATCTGGCTCGTGTGTCCCTACATCCATAATGTTTGTTTCCATTATCTATGGTAAGGAAGGGATTTAATGGAATTTTAGTGGGATCCTCTTCATCAGGGATATCCCATTAGGAAAGACCTATAGCCAGCTGACAAATGTCTGGGTGGAGAGATGGTCACCAGGTCCCTAAGTGGGCTGTATGCGAGATAGATTATACTTCTTTTCCAGTAGAATTTGTGATCAGTCAACGCTGCTGAACGGGCTGATGAGGGTTAGGACTACTTGTGGCTGAGGGGAGAGTCTATAGGCTTATCCACATGGTGAATATGCAATTTGAAAGTGTTACCAGTCTTTTCCAGTTTCCAGCCAGAGTGTGGACAGGGCGCAGGCTTGAGATGAGAGGCATGGATCCAGGAAGTGATTCCGTCTACCTTTACCACTGTAGATGTTATAAGTACCACCTGGTATGGTCCTTTCCAGTGGGGTTCCAGGGATGACACCTGATATCATCTTATGTAGATGAATCTCTTACTTGATATCGATGTGGAGTCCCCTCGTCCCCAGTTTGGTAGGCAGTGGCCAGCTTTTTCCACAGGTATCACTGAGATCTTTCAAGAGCTTTAAGTCTGTCAAGCAAGGGGGTGTGAAAGGGATCGTTAGGTCTTAGAGTTGGGCTTTGGTCCATTACTGGAGGAGAGGCACCCTAGATATTCACAGGGGGTGTGGTTACTCAAAGAAACAGAGGGCGTATTTCTTGCACGAAACATTGTATAAGGCATGAGCATAGTCCAATCATTTATGCTGGTCTCTAAGCTTAATTTTGTTGAGGTCTCTTTAATGGTTCTATTCATTCTTTCTACCTGTCCTGAACTCTAGGGTCTGTAAGCACAATAAAACTTCCAATGAATCCCCAGGTTCCTGGCTAACCCCTGACTTACTTGGGCCACGAACGCCGGTGCATTATCAGACCGTATTACCTTTGGCAGGCCGTATCTTTGAAAAATGTCTTTCAGGATCTGCTTGACCACCGTTTGCACTGTTTCTTTTTTTTTTTTCTTTTAGTGGGGAAGGATTTAATCCATCCTAAAAATGTATCTACAAAGACTAGAAGATATTTATGTCCATACCTTGCTGGCTTAATTTCAGTAAAGTCAACTGCCCAGAATTGTCCTGGTCTGGTTCCTCGTAGGTGCTTTCCTGCAGGAAGCTTGGAAGGGTAAGCATTTACCAATTGATGGACTCGACAGGCTTTTTTTACCCATTTAGTTATTTCTTTTTGCTGTGAGTCAGTTAGTGGAAAACTCTGTTCTTGATACTTCAGAAATACCTGCAGTTTCTTTGAACCAAGGTGAGTGAGTTGATGTGCATTTTCTACTGACATATTTAGAGCTGTGACTATAGGAGTTTTTAGTGAAGGATTTAGAAATTCCACTTGGGGGCCTTCAGGGTTAAAAGTTATTTTGGCCCGGTACTTGGTGAGCAGATCTCTGCCCATCAATGGGGCCAGGCATTCTGTGATTACTAGGAAGGATTGATGGATTTTCCTTTTCCCAGGTCTATGGTCCTCTTAGTTGTCCAAGCCCGATACTTACTGCCATTTGCCCCTTGAACTAGAGACCTTTTATTTGATAGATGGCCCAATGGGGCCTTGAGGGCTGAGTATATTGCCCCTATATCCACTTCAAAGTTTACTGGGGTCCCCTACACTTTAAAAGTTACCCTGAGCTCCGGGAGGGGATGTTAGTCCCGACTTTTGGAGTCATCCTCAAGAGTCAGAATGGCTGGCAGGAGTGGCTGTCTCTTTCTAGGGAACTCTTTGGCCCAGTGTCCTTTTTTTTACAGTAGGCACAGTGATCTGAGGCAAGGAGTGGCCTCTGGCGTGGGCCCAGGTATCCCTTCCTGTCTCCCTGTTTCTTAATTTCTGGCCCTTTTGTTGTTGTGACCAGGACCTTAGTCAACGCCTTATTCTGTCTTTTGTTTCTTTTATCCTCACTTTGCTTCATTCTCTTCCTCAGTTTCTCTCTTAAGGTATATTTTCTTGGCTTCTCTGACTAAATCTCTCAAAGTCATATCTTGTAATCCATCTAAGCATTGTAACTTTCTTTTAATATCCAGGGCAGCTTGCCCAATAAAGGCCATCATGACAGATGCCTTTTGATCCTCTGCCTGAGGATCGAAAGGAGTATATCTCCTACTTGCCTCCATAATTCTCTCTAGAAACATAGAGGGAGATTCATCAGGCCTTTGAATAATCTCTATTACCTTGGCCAAATTAGTTGGTCGCCTAGTGGCCACTCGGATGCCCACTATTAGAACCTGGCGATAAGTGGACAGATGCTTTCTAACTTCAATGGTGTTGGTGTCCCATTTGGGTTGTTTCAAAGGAAAACCAGCTTTGATTAAGTTGGGAAGATGTATCACTCTCCAATCTGGTCGGAGGACATTTTTTTATAGCTTCCAGGAAGATTCTCTTTTGTTCCTCTGTCGTGAAGAGAGTCCCTAGGAATTGTTGACAGTCATCCCAAGTAGGCAAATGTGAAAATATCAATGACTCAACCAGACCTGTGAGCCCTGTGGGGTCCTCGGAAAAAGGGGGATTGTTATATTTCCAGTTATATAGGTCGGAAGAGGAGAAAGGCCAATATTTGTAGGCTTGCATTTTCCCCCCATGGCCTTCGTCAATCAATGGTCTGTAGAGACATAGTGGGAGCATCACAGGAGTTCCAGGGTTTTCAATCATTCACCACCATCAAGTTTCCTTAGCTGGGCTAGCTTCCTCCTGCGGAGGAGGGGCTGTGTGTGCTGCGGGGGAGTTATCTGGAGGGCGCTGGGCCAGCTTATATTCCTCCAGTGGTAGAGAGGCTGAGTCAGCTGCAGGGGAATCACTTAGAGGGTGTTGGTGGTTGGGGGACGAAGGCAGGGTATAATAAGGGGGAAGAGAGTCCAGAAGAGTCAAATATTTTGACTCAGGGATTACAAAGGGTGGAGGAGGAGGAGGAGCAGAGGGTTTGAGAGATCATGGGGGAAGGAGTAGGAGCAGGGGAAGGGACAAAGAAAGGCTTCACCCATTGAGGAGGAGATTTGCAGAGGTCCAGCAAAGTTAAGATATATGGCTGTTGATCCGGATGGCTATGTGTGCCCGGGTGAAAGACAATATCTCTGACTTCTTAAATTAGTGGGAAGTAGAAAGATCCTTCTAGGGGCCATCCAAATTCAAAGGTGGGCCATTCTGAGGCACAGAGATTCTGAAAGGTCCAGCGTTTAACTAAAAAAAAAAGATTCTGAGCCCTTAAGCGGACTTTGGTCCAGTGATCAAGGGTCAGGGACAGGGGCATTGAAGTGCTGTGTCCCATAATGAAAGATACACAAAGAGTGAATGCAAGACACACGACACAGACAAGACAAGACAATAAAGACATTCAATGGACATCCAAAACTGAGACCAGGACTGAGTAGCCAGCAAAACCCAATCGGCTGGCAATTCCGAATCAGATACAAAATATTACTGAGTCGAGGAGACTATTGTTCCTCGATTTCCCGAGTCTTTGGGAAGTTCCCCAGGGACGTGGCCTGTGGCTCTGTGACACGTCTGTCAGCCACCATCGGAGAGAACTCACGCTCTTCATCGACAGCCATTTTGCCCAGCACTAACCTTAACACTGAAACAAGAAAGAGGCGCCTTACTTAACCCAAGAGGAACCCGTTAGGGTCTTTTGTCCGCCGCTGCCAAAACTCGGTGGAATCTCCATATGTAAAGGTCGGGTGAGCATGGAAGGAAGAGACCACTAACAGACTGTCTTATCCAACAGCAAAGGGTTTATTCTGGGTCCAGCATGCTGGGGCTCGGAGCTCACTTGAATAGAGCAGAGAGCCCTGAGAACAGTTTAAGGAGAACATATATATTTTCCTTGAAGAGGGCAGGGAGGGAAGTATACTGATGGGTCAGGGCGAGTGGTCGGTTTGCATGCAACCGGGTGAGGGAGTACATTCTACACTTTGGCAGTTGGGGACAGCACATTCTGGGAACAAGATTAGCAAACAGTTCTCAAGATTTCAACAGTGTTTTGTTAAGCATACAGAAAAACAGGAAGTGACAAGTACCTATTTTATTAACCTTTCACTACCGACTATCCTTTTTGACTGGATGTTCTCTTCTACATTCTATGATCCAAAGTACAAGCTCCTATGCCATTGTATATCAATTTTTTCAAAGCTAAGTATCCCAATCAAGGGCCCAGTGCCCTTCTGGGCTTCAAATGTTACTTAGATTTCTGTTTTTATACATATATTTCACCTATATATTTTTATACATATTGCAGGTTCCCAATACCATTATTTATTCAGCATAATGATTCCTAACCCAAATCAAACATGTTATTAACCCTAACCATACATGGTTCCCTCAATCTAACGTTACAGAAGAGCAGGGACAGAGTTGGTGTTACAATACAGGAATATAGGGAATCTTCCACCTGCTGATAACCTCAAAGGTCCATGCAGATATAATCTCTGGAGAAGATGTAGGCAACTCTGAAGGACCTGAGAGTGCAAAAGTCATCTTCCATGGAAAACAACCTGGTCAGGGTGAAGGGTTCTGTCTGAATCAGCCTCTCCATTCTTAATGTAGAGAAGATGGACCAAATGATACCTGTGTGGAGAGCTGCTCCTGGGTGCCTATGGGTGATATACCATTCTAACTTGTGAAAGGGTCACAGGAAGCAGGGGCAGCCTCCATCTCATGGGAAGCTTGGAAGCAACTCTTAGGACAGATTGGTTGCCAAGGCAGTGAACTCATTCAGTTCCTGACGGAAGTGACCTCACCTCACTTCCTTGGTGATGGAACTCTGTGAACTTGCCATCCAGGAAGCCAGTCAAACATTGACAGCCCCAGTCCCAGTCTCAGTGGTTGTACTTTTTGAATTTCCCAAGGACAGAGTCAGTCTTTCTTGGTACCTATTGATGTTAGGATGGCTAAATGGCAGGAAAACTCTGAAGAGGGGCCTTTCCTGAGAAAACAGGTAGTGGCTCACTGCTGGCTCCTGACAACTTCAGAGACTTGGCAAAGGACACAAAATCTGAGACAGGACAGGCCATTTTGGGGGAACCTAGAATGGCCCACAGTCAGAGGACACTCCAAATAGTCACAACCTACTTGGAGGAAAGAGGTGCCTTTGTGGGTGTGGGTGTGGGTTTGTGGTTTTGGCTCATGTTCTGAGAAGAGGTAGGAAATGAGGTTTGTTTGGTTTGGGGGGAATTGTTTCTAGTAAGTCATTTGACAATGCGAGTGTTTCTGTGTCGCTGTATCCCACTGTGTCCGTGATTGTAGATATTAGAAAAGAGAAAGCATCAATGGATGTGTCCTGTCTTTTAGAAAGCTTACCAGCATTCATGCTGCCCAATTTATAAATAGAATGCGGCTTGCCATAATGATGGGCAACACCTACGATCTTCCTAAGTTCCTGTTTTCTTCCAGAAATCTGGTCACTCTCCATAATAGGCTTATGGTTTTGTATCCAAGATATGTACCACCTCCATGCTCTGTGACATGGCCATGTACTGAATAACTGAAGTGAATGGCGAGCATCTCAGAAAACTCACATACCAGTGTGACCTGTAAAGTCTCATTGGAGAAACCCTGCTTTGGGCCTTTTGCTTACCTATTGTTCTGTTTCCCTGAATGTCAGGAAGGTCTTTGCCTAAGGAAAACGCTTTGTGAAGTCTGAAGAAAACCTTTTTCAAATAAAAAAGAATGGGCATCAGCTGTGGCTCTTTGCTTAATTGCTTTGCAAAGAGATGTGTCTGAATCAGCGTCTTGGCCCTGTGTTAGGCTGTAGCTTAGATTCTCAGCAACTGATGGATCTAAAGAAAGATCCCATGTGTGCATCCAAAACCAAAATAGCAAAAGAGCAGTCATTGTGGATGAAGTCTTTCGCCTTCCTCTGTAAGGTTTCTGACATCAATCAAGTGAGAATAGGGATCCTTTAGGTCAAATGAGTTCTTCAGTTCCCTGCAGAGGCTAGCACATAGGTGGTTGGGTTTTCTCATGACTCCAATTCACATAAAGAATCTAAACCCCACAGTCAGTAGGTCTCAAATTTGAGAAGTGGATCAGTATTAACGGCAGGCCTATTTGATCACTCCTGGTTCACAGGAAGGGTGTCCAGGTCACTCAGAATTTAGGTAAATGAGGGGCAAGAAAGCGTATTTTGGACACTGTCTTGGGCTGCATTCCTCATGGAAATCTACAGTCAGAGGTTATGATGAGTGTCTATATGGAAGAAGGTGAGGGCCATGTGGGAGTGTTTTGGTATTAATTGTGGTTATTTTTGTGGCAGTTGAAAGGGATGACTGAGTCCACCTGAGTTTGAACTCTGGTGTGATTCCCTTAGAGACTGAGTACAGGAACTGAACTTAGAGAAGTATTGCCATGAATTGAGTTGGGATTTCAGAAGGCCAAGCATGAGAGTCACCCTTGGAAACTGAGATCTAGGCCCAGGGTGGCTTTCCAGAGACCACTGGGAATCTCAGGCTTGATATCACATGATTTTATTCTTAACGACTTGGCAGTCTTAGTTGAGAGTCAAAACACACATGGACCTTACATTGTAGACCTCAATGGGCCTGGATTTATGTGACCCTTTGGCCAATCTTTGGGAATCCTTGCCTGTGAGAGTTCTCCAGAACTTCATTTGAAATGAACTTCCACAACATTTAATGGTCCCTGAATAAATTGAAACCCACATGCTGCCAACTTCATCCTTGAAAAATTGCTAGATAAATACCATGAAATTTTTGAAATTCCCATGACCAGATGGCACTGGAGAAACTTTGGTTGTCCTGTTGCTGAACATGATTATGCAGGACAGTGACTTGATTGACTGAGTTTCATGAAAATGGTGTATAACAGAGATTCCAGGAAGTTGGACCCTGCTGAGTAGTGGGCCTAGTGCAGTGATGGGCAGGTGTGTGATAAAAAAACATCTGTGGTGGGGCCATGTGGATCTGCCATTGGCTTCCAATTGGCTTGTGACTGACATGATGCATCCAGCAGACGCTTCTATGTAAAGGTATCTTGTTATATGGAGAGGTTTCAGGCCAATGTTCAGAATCCGGTTGCTATGGTCAAGGAGGCAAGCTATGTGGAATAGAAGCCTGGTTGGTACATTCTTCTGCAGACCCTGACTCACCACAGGTGACAGAACTCCCTCCAGCACTTTGTCCCAGGTGAATTCCTTGTAATTCGTGAAGCAAATACGAAATTCCCAGTGCAGCAGCAAGCAACACCAGGAAAACTGGAGGATGACCAAATGGCTTCAGAGTCCACAAGAGTAGACAATTAGCCCCCAGTGGCCACAGTTTACCTACAAACAGAAAATTAAATACAGCTTCCTCATGTTTATTGGAAAATAAGAAATCATGTATTCCAGGTCACATAGAAGCATACCCAGATTTGATGGTCTCACTACAAAGGAAGCTGAATCTCCTGACTACAACATATATTTCAAGTGCCCAACCTCAGAGGCAGTTCCTCAAGAAGTCTTTAGTCCAGCAGAGCTCCATGTTTGTGGAGTGTTTACCCTGTCCCTTACTTTTGGAATCTCCTCTACCACCTCCAAGTTTGTGAACTCGTGAGCATATTTGATTCCAGATATGTATTCACAGATTTTCTAACTCTTCTCCTCTAATTGTGTCTAACTTGGGGCCAAGGTAATCTCAAGGCATTGTTATGGATGAGAGTGGGAAGATACTTTTGTAGCATATATTTGCATAAACATTGGAATCATTTTCCAAATTTTCATTCAAAATACTGAATCCCTGACACAAACCCATGCCAACTAGACTCTGACTACTAATTCTAATATGATGGAGAAAATTAACCCAAACAGAATAGAAATACAAGCAGTTCAGAGGAGGAATGGTGTATCATTGGAATTGCCTTTTGCATTATATAGGGTAGGAGTTATAAATCTACTCAATTTTTTGTTGAAATGGTTCTCCATGTGTTTTTAAAGTTAACAAATATGTGAATTCCTGTCTACCTTTCTCTGTATCCTATTCAGCACATGTATTTTTATATGCACATATAGAATCCTACCTGGTACCACACGTACATTCTTGTGAGGTGGCTGACTTGGCAGACACAAATTGTGAGAAGAGATCACTCCTCCTAAACGCTGTTGAAACTGAAAATTCAAACTATTGATGAGCTTCCTAGTACAATAAAATTATACATGAATCCATGTTCAGTAAAACAAATTTATTTGGATCTGTGGATGACATATATTTCGTGGTGAATTTCAATTGGGATATATTGCTACTTTTTAATGTCTGTTTGTGTGCATGCGTGTGTGTGTGTGTGTGTGTGTGTGTGTATGTATGTTTATATATATATACACACACACTCTACAGATTTTTCAAAATATGAAATATATGTGTCTTATTATACACTCCGTAAATTCATTCATATTCATGTATGTGGATTAATAATCAACTTTTCACAAGATTATTCTGAGAAATATTCATCCACCTGAACTACATATTTGATTCCTATTACTGAAAACTAACAGTAAATGGTGCATACAAATCCTAATATTTCTGCAGTAACTGACACAGTTTTATATCAATGCAAGTAGATTCCTATGGGACGTGATGTGTATTTTGTCATTCATTTTTATTCAATACTGGTACATTTCTTTTTCTTCAGTTAATGCACATGATAGGATATATATTTAATTCACTAGTTCAGAAATTTATAGGCATTTTGTTTTACTTTTCATCACTTCCTAATTCAGAAAACATGTTTTCCACAGGGTTTCATGACTGGTCTTTTCATGAGACTTCTTTCACAAAATGCAAAGGTCACCCTTATGTTTGTACCGAAGTCTAAATGGAAAGTGAGTATGGATTACTAAAAACATCTATGTCCAGGTTGCCTAATGCTATCAAATGTCAATTTTATTGGTGACTACATATTTGTTTCTTCCTAAGATTATATATTCAACCTCAACACTGTTGAAAATGCCTGATCCTATCACGTACTTTATACTTTGCCTGATTTCCTAATGTCTCTATTGATATATGGTTTCCTACATACTTTCCAGAGTTCATCAATGTGACTGGCTCTTCACATGTGTTGATATTTACATTCATTCTCTACCCGAAACCCTACTGTTATAGAACGTTTGGTTCAAATCCTATACTCACTCTGCTTTCTAAACCTATGAATATCTTCCTAATCCTACTGACTATCCTTCTGACTGGATGTTCTTTTTGACATTCAATCATCCAAGGTACAAGGTCCTATGCCATTGTATATCAATTTATCTGAGACATCTGTGCAGAATATAATTCAAAGCTGAGTATTTCAATCAAGGGCCCAATGCACTTCTGGGCGTCAAATCTTACCTAGATTTCTGTGTTCATACTTATATTTCACCTATATATTCTTGTAAATATTGCAGGTTCCCAAAACCATTATTCATTGCACAGAATGATTCCTAAGCCAAATCAAACTTGTTATTAACCCTAAGCATACACTGTTCCATCAATCTATCTTTACAGTAGAGCAGGGACAGAGTTGGTCTTACAATACAGGTATGTAGGGGATCTTCCACCTGCTGAAATCCTCAAAGGTCCATGCAGAAATGATCCCTGGAGAAGACTTAGGCAGCTATGAAGGACCTGAGAGCACAAAATCATCTTCCATGGCAAAAAAACCGGTCAGGATGAAGTATTGTGTCTGAATCAGTCGCTCTGTTCTTAATGTAGAGAAGATGGACAAAACCAGGCCTGTGTGGAGAGCTGTTCCATGGTTCCTGTGGTTGATATACCATTCTAACTAATGACTGAGTCAGAGAAAGTAGGGGCAGCCTCCATCTCATGGGACCCTTGTAAACAACTGTTAGGACAAAGTGGTTGCCAAGGTATTGACCTCATTCAGTTCCTGAAGGAAGTGACCTACCTCACTTCCTTGGTGATGGAACTCTCTGAACTTGGGATCCAGGAAGCCAGCCACCCAGAGCCAGTGCCAGTCCCATTCCCAGTGGGCACACTTGTTTGAATTTTCCAAGGACAGAGTCAGTCTCTCTTGGTACCTCCTGATGTGAGGATGACCAAATGCTATGAGAACTCTGAAGAGGGGCCTTTCCTGAGGAAGCAGGTAGTGGCTCATTGCTGGCTCCTGACAACTTAACAGAGTTGGCAAAAGGGACCTGATCTGATAAAGGACAGGCCATTTTGGGGGAACATAGTATGGTCCACCAGTCAGAGGACACTCCGGATAGTCACAGACCTTGTTGTGGGAATGAGGTGCCTTAGTGGGTGTGGGTGTGAGTTCGTGGTTTTGTCTCATGTTCTGAGAATAGGTAGCAAAGGTTGTTTGTTTGGTTTGGAGTCGACTGTTTCTAGTAAGTCATTTGAGAAGGCGAGTTTTTCTATGTCTGTGTATCCACTGTGTCCGTGGTTGTAGTTATTAGAAAAGCGAATACATCAATGGAGGTGTCCTGACTAGTAGGAAGCTTCCAGGCATTTATTCTGCCATTTTTATGAATGGACTGCGGCTTGCCTTATGGATAGACAACACCTACTATCTTCCTAAGTTCCTGTTCACCTCCTGATTTCTGGCCTCTCTCCAGAATAGGCTCATGGTTTTGTGTCCAAGATATGTACCACCTCCAAACTCTGTGACATAGCCATGTACTGGATAGCTGAAGGGAATGGGAACATCTCAGAAACCTCAGAGATCAGTGTAACCAGAAAAGTCTCAGTGGAGAAACCCTGCTTTGGGCAATTTGCTTACCTATGGTTCCCTTGCCCTGAATGTTAGGAATGTCTTTGCCTCAGGCCACCCCTTTGTGGAGCCTGAAGAAAACAGTTTTCAAATTAAAATGAATGGGCATCACCTGTGGCTCTTTGCTTAATTACTTTGGAAAGGGATGTGTCTGAATCAGCCTCTTGGCCTTGTGTGAGGTTGTGGCTTTGATTCTCAGAACCTGATAGATCTAAAGAAAAATCCCATGTGTGCATCCAAAACCAAAATTGCCAAAAGAGCAGTCATTGCTGATGAAGTCTTTCGCCTCCCTCTGTAAGTTTCCTGACCTCTATCAAGTGAGAATAGGGAAGATACACCAAGTCAATTGATGGCTCCTATTGGAAAAATTCTATCACTGATGACAGCATCAGCATAAGTACCCCAACACTGCCACAATTCGCTGCACCAGCAGATAGTTCACAATGCATACAAGTGAGTTCACAATGCATACAAGTGATACATAATCCAGGCAAGTTCTACAAGCAGTTCAGTGATGGCTATTGCAGAATCTGTAGATTGATTTTATCTTTGTCTTCACCGGCACTGGGATGAAGATAGGAATTCTGGCAATAATGGCTAAAGAAAAAATTCTGTAACATTCCTGAAGGCACTAAAAGAAAACAATTTTCTTAACAATTTACGTTATCTTGAAGAGAATAATTAAATATAATGAAAAGGAAAAGTGAAAGTAAACAAACACGTCTGTTAACCTCCTATTTTTTCACATATTAAAACAATCCTGAACAGTTGTTTACCCAATTTAAATTAAACAATTTAATTCACGTGAATAAAAAAATGGATATATTATTTCATTAGCACTCATCATATGTGATATATGGACATACGCACATTCAAATATATAACACAAAACACAAGTGTGCACACATAATAAATACATACAACACATAATATAATAGTAAAGGCCTTATAACATTTTACATGTGAAATCATCATTGCAATGTTTAAAAACTCTACAGTCAAAAAATAGAACTGATAAGAAAAACATTAACCTAGGTCTGTATGAGCTCAAAAAAACAAAAGAGAACTTCATGATTTGAGAAAGGGCAATAATAAAATAGATATTGAAAAAAGCATCCCTGTTCTGTCGCAGATGTAAGGATAGCCAAACTGGAGTTTTGGATATCAGCTGTTATGGATTTGAGCCAAATCATCTTATTTTGGTCTATCGAAATCGCTTCAGTTAATCTCTCTGGAATCCAAATCGGCTGCTGTTCTCCCTGTGGAAACACATAAACAGACCCCCGACTCCAGGCAATCACTGGGTCGGGATCTTAGTTAATCTCTCTGGAATCCAAATCGGCTGCTGTTCTTCCTGTGGAAACCCACAAACAGACCTCCAACTCCAGAAAATTAATGGGTCAGGACCTTTCCATTGTCCTGTTAGAATATCCTTCCAAAGTACCTCGGGCTTATACACATTTTTTGGACACTTATGCCTTTCTGCAGCACTAAGTCCTGAAAATCCAAATTTAAAAAGTTTAGAGTAAAAAGGGTTATTTTAAGTTTATCTTTGGGGAATTTATATCCCTTCCCAATTCTGTCTTCTTTCTTTAATGAGTACATTTTAATAGTGTGATGTGCTCTTTCAACTATGGCTTGTCCCTGTGGATTGTATGGGTTTCCTGATATATGAGTAATGCCAAATGATGAGCAAAATGGTTTAAAAGAGGTAGAAGTATAACCGGGGGCATTATCAGTTTTTAACTGCTTTGGAATGACCACAGTGGCAAAATTTTGTAAGCAATGAGCTATAACATCTTTAGTTTTTTTCCCCCATGAAGGGAGCCCATCAAAAATCCAGAAGAAGTATCAACTGTAACATGCAAATATTTTAATTTTCCAAATTCTGGCAAGTGTGTGACATCCATCTGCCATATATGGTAAGGTATCAATCCTCTACGATTGACTCTAAGATTAAAATGTGGTAAAATGGTCACACAATTTTGACATTGTTTTATTATTTGTCTAGCTTGTTCCTTAGTTATTTTAAAATGCTTTTGTAAAGTATTAGCATTGATAATGAACTTTTTATGAAAATTTATAACTTCTTCTAGTGTACAGAAAATATGTATGTATGTCATGTGTAGTTTTACCTGCTAAATCATTGCCCAAACTAAGGGCTCCAGGCAATCCTGTATGTGCCCAGATATGTCCTATTAAGAATGGATATTTTCTGTCCCAGATTAGACTTTGTATACTGGAAAGGAAAGAGAAAACAGTAGAGGAAGGGGAAATCCTACCAGCATCTTCAAGAGATACTATAGCATTAACTATATACTGACTATTGGAAAATAAATTAAACACAGAATCTTTAAACATCACAAAAGCTTATAATACTGCATTAAGCTCTACCTTTTGAGCTGATTTTTGGGGTGCTAAAAATGTAAAAATTTGATCAGGTGTAACTATTGCTGCTGTACCATTATTTGACCCATCAGTGAATATATTTGGAGCATTCATGATAGGAGTTTTCTTGTAATTTTTGGAAAAATTACAGGATGCAATGACCCAAAAGACAATAAAAGATTAGATGGTAAGTGGTTATCAAATAAAACATTAGATTTACACATGATTATTGCCCAAGTATTTAACTCATTAGCTAATTCATCAATTTGATTCATAGTGTATGGAGTAATAATTTTATTGGGAGAAATTCCAAACACTCCCTTTGCTGCTTTTATTCCTATGAGTATTAATTGTCCCTCAGCCTCAGGATACCTAGTAATAATAGTGTTAGAAGAATAAGATAAATGTATCCATAATAATGGACCTTCTTGCCAAAATACTCCTGTAGGAATATTTTTTGTTGGTAGTACAATAAATAATAAAGGCATTATTTTATCAAATCTATCCAAATGCATATTTCCCATATATGTTTCAATGATTTTTAATGCCTTTATTGCTTCAGGCGTAAACATTCTGGGTGAATTTGGATCAGATGGACCTTTTAGGATATCAAATATAGGTCCCAACTGTCCTGTTGGTATACCTAGATAAGGCCTTATCCAATTAATGTCTCCTAATAACTTCTGAAAGTCATTAATTGATTTGAGTTGATCTACTCGTATTTGAATTTTTGGTGGACTGACCATGGTTGAGGATAATAGAACTCCTAAATAATTAATTGGAAAATTTAATTGTATTTTATCAATTGATATCCCTAGATTATAATTTTTTAATAAGTTTGTAAGTGTGGCATAACATTCTAGCAATGGGTTTTTAACTTGTGTGCTAATAACACATCATCCATATTGTGAAATATTTGTAGTTCAGGATTTTGATTTCTAAGTGGCTGGATTACTTTGTTAACATAAATATGACAAATAGTTGGGCTGTTAGCCATCCCTTGAGGGAGTACTTT
The DNA here is from genome assembly GCF_048772815.1 of Callospermophilus lateralis. NCBI lineage: Eukaryota > Metazoa > Chordata > Mammalia > Rodentia > Sciuridae > Callospermophilus > Callospermophilus lateralis. Next base: position 213,148 of record NW_027512439.1, read on the forward strand.
CCACTCATACCTCTGATCAGGACCTTCATGATTCAGTGCAGGGATAGTAAATGCAAAACTTGGACTATCCTCAAGAAGAATTGGAAATGAAAAAAAAAAAAAACAATCTTTAATATGTATAACTAAAACATACCAAGTTTTTGGAAAAGCAGACAATTGAGGAATCCTTGATTGAGCAGGTCCCAAAATAACCATCTCATTATTAATGGCTCTTAAATCTTGCAATAATCTCCATTTACCAGATTTCTTTTTGATGACAGAAATGAAAGTATAATGGGGAGATACAGAAGGTTTTATATGTTCTTCCGCTAATTGTTGCTGGACCAGGAACTGGGCTGCTTGTATCTTTTCTTTAGTCAGGGTCCACTGAAGAAGCCATACTGGTCTTTCTGATTTCCAAGTAATTTTTATTGTCTCAGTGGCCCTTTCTGAAAATCCAACCCATGTCTGTCTGTTGCTTGGTCTATTTGTATTGGCGCTGCTATACCTTGTTCTTGTTTTTCTAATCTTTTTCCTTTCCTAAAACCTTCTCTAGCCATAATAGTGGGTACATTTTGATTGATGTTATTTGTTAATGTCAAACCTAATTGATCTAGGACATCTCATCCCAATAAATTTACGGGAAGATTATCCAATACATATGGCTGTATAGTTCCTTCACATTCTTCAGGATCCTTCCAATCCAATACCATTGCACTTCTATGGGGATTAGTTGCCACTCCTAGGTCTCAAAGTGTTTGAGTGTATTGTTGTAATGGCCAATGTTTTGGCCATTCTTGATGAGAGACAATGCTAACATCTGCACCTGTATCAAGTAGCCCATTGAATTCGTGTCTTTGAATATTTAGTTTTAGCCTGGGGCGAGAATCTAAATTTAAAAAAAGCATAACCAAATCTACACCTGTGGAGCCTAATCCCTTGGAACCTCTTTCTACAGCACGACTGGAAAATTTATCATGCAGACTGAGTATTATTAGTAACTGTGCTATTCTATCTCCTGGTGAAATTATTGATATGTCCTTTGGAGAACTGGCTATAAATTTTATTTCACCTTCATAATCGGGATCAATTACCCAAGGACTTATCATAAGTCCTTTTAGATTAGAAGAGCTGCGTCCCAATAATAAGCCTACTGTTCCTTTGAGAAGAGGTCCTTTCACCATGTGTGAATGATTTGAACCCCCATCTCTACAGTTAGTACTGATCTGACGGAGGTGCAGATGTCTAACCCTGCGCTCCCTCTGATTTGTCTGATGAGGCGTCTGATGCACAATGTGTCCTGGGCACTACACTGATGGGGTTGCTGGGTTCCTCCAGTGCTCCGTATATTTGTGGTTTTGGGCCCCGGAGCATTGGGCTCCCCTGTCCATTTTTTGGCATTGGAGCCCGGTGCCTTTCTCCATGATATCGTGGATAAACAGCTAGTCCTTGTTCGTTTTTGATAATGAAGTACCCTCTATGGTGGTTTGAGAACGGCATTCATTAGCCCAATGTCTCCCTCTACGGCATCGTGGGCAAATACCCAGTATTCTACTCCTTTGGTACCTATTTTTGTTAAATCCTCTTCCTATGGAGCAATTCCTTTTAAAATGTCCTGTTTGTTCACAATTGTAGCATGTTCCTGGCCTTGCATCTAAAGCCTGTTTAATGCAGCTGCCACAAATTGCCCTTGTTCATTGATGTCTCTGGCATCTAAAGCCTGTTTTACTGCAGCTGCCATGACTTCCTCTTATTCATTAATGTCTTTACATAATTTAATATATGTGTTTAAATCTTCATGTTTCCATGGTCTAGTGATATCTCTGCACCTACGATTCACTTGGTCATAAGCCAGTTTTTTATTAATGGCATTGCTTGTTCTGTATTCCCCAAAACTCTGGTAGCTGTTTGAATAAGCCTATCTACAAATTCAGTGTAAGATTCATTAGCTCCTTGTATTACCTTAGATAATTGACCTTGTAAACCTCCATGTCCTTGTAAAGTCTTCCATGCCCTAACCGCCTCTGCAGCAATTTGTGCGTATACGCCAGGATCATATGCAATTTGTTGCTGCTGGTCCTCATAAGGTCCCTTTCCTAACAACATATCTAGATTTCTCTGAGGATAACCAGCTTCTGCATTTCACCTAGCCGTCTCCTTGCAAAATTCCTCATTGGCAACCTTCCATAAAAGGTATTGACCTCCATTTAGCACAGCTTTACACATATTAGCCCAATCTACTGGCATCATATTCAAGTTGTTAATGGATTCAACCAAGCTTACAATGAAGGGTACTTGAGGACCATAGGTTGTTACAGCCCCTTTTAGCTGCTTCACTATTTTGAAATTTAAAGCATGGTGAATTCGCTGCCCTCCTACCTCAAATACAGGGCATGTTAATACTTGAGATCCTGTCTCAGGAACCGAACTATCAACTGGGGGTTTGGGGGCCTCCTAGCATATGGAGGTGGCCTTGTTATTTGGACATTTACATACTCTGGTGATAGAAAGGTGTTAGTAACAGTCTCCTGTAGAGGAGGCGCTGTTGGTTGGACACTTACGCCCTCTAGTTATTGAAAGTTGTTAGTAGCAGTCTCCTTTTGTAACTTTGCATCTGATGGCTTTTTCTGACCTAAGCTTTGTTCCTCTATCTTTGTCTGATCTGAAGTCTTTGGACTAAGCAAACCAGATATAAACGTCCTCAATGGCAATGTGCCAACTGTCAGAGTCCCTGGGCTGTTCTTTTCCCCCCTTTTAAATCTTCACCATGATGGTTCCATTATGGTATATTTAACAACTCCTTAAAAATCCATGGGCTACATTTTTGTATTGTATCAACGTATGCCCTGACTGTCCTTGACTTTACTGAGGTGCCTCCTTCCTCTAACAATTTACTTAACACTCTTTCAGTTTGTTTTTTTACTAATTTCTGATCCTGTATTTCTACTATAATACAACCCAACAAGACGATGCCAAACAAAACCGAGACAGAATAAAATAAAAAGGGAACAACAAAAAGTCATTATAGCCTTTATATCCTACTGACATGTGCATCCGTCCTTTCTCCCTATCTGTTCCTCAGAAGTAAATAATTTTTTTCTCAGATGTGAGCGGTTTTTCATCCATCTCACTCATCTCCATGGACAGGCAACAAAAGTGAAGCAAAACAAAAGAGGAATCTTAAAATGGCTACCGATCCTCTTGCCCTTCCCTCAGGGGCTAGCAGTTTACCTTATAATTTACCCTCAGTGGCTCCCCGTGCGAGCTACCAAATGCTGCAGTCTGGCTGGGCACGATTCAAGAGCGACTTTTCAAAAGAAACAAAGTTTATTTTTAGAACCACACACGCCAAGCAAAACAGCTCCTTAGGAAAAACCCTCAGATCCCAACTGCCACCACTGGCTTCCTTGCAAAGTTTCTGTCACACCCACAAGCCTCTCCACCTCCCGCAATCCTCCTGCTCTTGAGGCCATATGGCTGGGTCAGGTGGGTGGAGCCAAAAAAGTCCCACAATGAGCAGCTCTGTGGTCTGAAAGGGCAGGGAAACTGCCCAATGTGCATCATCGCAGAGGAGCCAATCAGCTTGATGTTGCTGGGGCTGCTGTGAGCCAATCATCAGCTGGCAGTCGGAAAGAGCGGGGGAAAAAGCTCAATGAGCATCTCCATTGTGCATCACCACAGAGGAGCCAATCAGCTAGATGTTGCTGGGGCCGCTGTGAGCCAATAATCATCTCGCAGGGGAATGTTGCTGGTAACTGGAAGTTTGATGGGGCCCCTTAAGCTTTGGCTCTCAACAAATTGGTGTCTCCTTTCTCTGTAGACTATTCAGCACATGTATTTTTATATGCACATATAGAATCCTACCTGTTATCAAACGTACATTTTTGTGAGGTTGCTGACTAGGCATGTACAAGTTATGAGAAGAGATCACTCCTCTTAAACACTGTTGGAATTGAGAATTCAACCTATGGGTGAGCTTGTTATTAGAACAACATTATATATAGATCCATTTTCAGTGAAATCAATATTTTTGCACCTGTGGATGTTACATATTTCATGATGAATTTCAATTGGCAAATATATTGCTAGTTTAAATGTCTGTCTCTGTGTGTGTGTGTGTGTGTGTGTGTGTGTGTGTGTGTATATATATTTATTTATATATATATATATATATATATACTCTCCAAATTTTTCAAAATATGAAATATATGAATCTTATTATACACTCCTTAAAATCATTCATATTTATGTATGTGGATTTATGATCAACTTTTCACAAGATTATTCTCAGAAATATTCATCCACCTTAAATACAGATTTGTTTCCTAGTACTGAAGACTAACTTCAGTGAATGGTGCACACAAATCCTAATATTTCTACAGTAAAACCAAGTTCAACATCAATGCAAGCATTTTACTATGGGACATGATGTGTATTTTGCGGTTCATTTTTATTAAACAGTGGTACATTACTATTTCTTCAGTTTATGCACATCATATGATATATCTTTCATCCACAAGTTCACAAATTTATAGGCATTTGTTTCAATTTCAATCACCTCCTGCTTCAGAACACATATATTCCTCCAGTGTTCTTGACTGGTCTTGTCATGAGACTTCTTTCCAAACACATTATTTTTGATTTTCATAATCATATTTGAAGCAAAACTCACACACTTTTCATGATAAACCATAACCCTAATATTACCGTTAGATGTATACCTGGTTGTAGTGAATGTATGAATATCAGTTTAAGATTTCCAGTATATTTTCAGATATCAAATCAATCCACTATTTAAAGTTGGAACCAGTTATATTATTTATTCACAGTATCGTCTATTCATACATTATTTCTATATCCATTGACACAGGGTACTCCACTTTGTTCCCCCAATATTTATACGTCTTCAAAATATTGCTCCCAGTAATGGTGGAAGAAATGCTCATGTCACCTGATCTACATATAAATTTTAACACAGTAATATTCTGGACACAGAAAGCAAAAGTCACTCTTATGATTGTAGCAAAGCCTAAAAGGAAAGTGAGCATGGATTACTATAAATATCCATGTCCCGGTTGCTTAATGCTCTAAAATGTAAATCCTATTGATAAATCCTATGTATTTGTTTCTTTCTAAGATTATATATTCAAACTCAACCCTGTTGAAAATGTCTAATCCTATCCCTCACTTTATACATTGCCTGATTTGTTAATGTCTCTATTGATATCTGCTTTCCTACATATTTTCCCCATTTCATCATTGTGTCTGACTCTTCACATGTGCTGATATTTACATTCACTCTCTTATTGAAAACCAATTGCTAAAGAACGTTTGGTCCAAATCCTATACTCATTGTTGTTTCTAAACCTAGAGACTATCGTCCTAAACCTACGGACTTTCCCTTTGTGACTGGATGTTCTCTTCAACTTTCAATCATCCAAGGTACAAGGTCCTATGTCATTGTATATCGATTTATCTGAGACATCTGTGCAGAACATAATTCAAAGCTAAGTAACCCACTCAAGGGCCCAATGCCCATCTGAGCTTCAAATCTTGCCTAGATTTCTGTTTTCATACTTTTATTTTACCTATATATTCTTGTAATTATTGCAGATTCCCAGTACGAATATTCATCCTGCAGAATGATTCCTAACCCAAATCGAACGTGTTATTAACCCTAACCATACACTGTTCCCTCAATCTAACTTTACAGAAGAGCAGGGACAGTGTGACCAGGAAAGTCTCAGTGCAGAAACCCTGCTTTGGGCCTTTTGCTTACCTATTTTTCTGTTGCCCTGAATATCAGGAAGTTCTTTACCTCAGGTTAACCCTTTGTAAAGCCTGAAGAAAACAGTTTTCAAATGGAAATGAATGGGCATCACCTATGGCTCTTTGTTAAATTTCTTTGGAAAGGGATGTGTCTGAATCAGCATCTTGGCCCTGTGTGAGGCTGTGACTTAGATTCTCAGCACCTGATGGATCTAAAGAAAGATCCCATGTGTGCATCCAAAACCAAAATGGCAAAAAGTTCAGTCATTTTGGATGAAGTATCTTCCCTTCCTCTGTTAGATTCCTGACCTCCATCAATTGAGAATAGGGATTCTTTGGGTCATATGAGTTCTTCAATCCCTGAAGAGGTGCTTGGGTTTCTCATGATTCCAATTCACATAAAGAATCTGTACCTATCAATCAGAAGTAGTCAGTCAATATTGCTCCCAGAAATGGTGGAAGAAATACTCATGTCACCTGATCTACATATACATTTATTCACAGAAATATTCTGGACACTAAATTCAAAGTTCACATTTATGATTGTACCAAAGCCAAAATGGAAAATTAACATGGATTACTAAAATCATCCATGTCCAAGATTACTTATGCTCTCAAATGTCAATCCTATTGATGACTACATATTTGTTTCTTCCTAAGATTGCATATTCAAACTCAACCCTGATTTCATAATGTCTCTATTGATATCTGCTTACCTACATATTTTTCCCACTTCATCATTGTGACAGACTCTTCACATGTGCTGACATTTAAATTCATTTTCTATCCGAAACCGTGTTGCTAAAGAAATTTTGTTCCAAATCATACACTCACCCTTCTTCCTATACCTACCTACTATCTTCCTATTCCTACTGACTATCCCTTTTTGACCGGATGTTCGCTTCTACATTCAATCATCCAAGGTATAATGTCCTATGCCATTGTATATCAATTTATCTGAGACATCTGTGCAGAATGTAATTCAATGCTCAGTATCACAATCAAGGGCCCAATGCACTTCTGGGCTTCCAATCTTACTTGGATTTCTATTTTCATACACACAGTTCACCTCTATATTCTTATAAATTTCACAGGTTGCCAATACCATTATTCATCCAGAAAATGATTCCTAATCCAAATTGAACCTGTTATTAACCCTAAACATACAGTGTTCCCTCAATCTTACTTTACAGAAGAGCAGGGACAGAGGTGGTCTTATAATACTGAAATGTAGGGATCCTCTACCTGCTGAGAACTTCAAAGGTCCATGCTGAAAGTATCCCTGGAGAATATGTAGGCAGCTATGAAGGACCTGAGAGACCACAAGTCATCTTCAATGGCAAACAACCTGGTCAGGATGTAGGGTTGTGTCTTAATCAGCTTCTCTCTTCTTAATGTAGAGAAGATGGACCAAATCAGGCCTGTATGGAGAGCTGTTCCCGGGTGCCAATGGTTGATATACCATTTTAACTTGTGCAATTGTCACATTAAGTAGGGGAAGCCTCCATCTCATGGGACCCTTGGAAGCAACTGTTAGGACAAAGTGGTTGCCAAGGCAGTGACCTCATTCAGATCCTGAAGGAAGTGACCTCACCTCACTTCCTCGGTGATGGAAATTGGCATCCAGGAAGCCAGGCACACAGAGCCAGTCCCAGTCCCACTCTCAGTGGTGTCACTAGTTTTGAATTACCAAGGACAGAGTCAGCCTATCTTGGTACCTACAGATGTGAGAATGGCCATATGCCAGGAAAGCTCTGAAGAGGGGGCTTGTATGAGAAAACAGATAGTGGCTCACCACTGGCTTCTGACAAGTCTCAGTGAAGAAACCCTGCTTTGGTACTTTTAATTACCTATTGTTCTGTTGCTCTGAATGTCAGGAAGTTTTTTGCCTCAGGCCACCCCTTTGGGAAGCCTGAAGAAAAGAGTTTTCAAATGGAAATGAATGGGCATCATCTGTGGCTCCTTGCTTAATTGCTTTGGAAAGAGATGTGTCTGAATCAGCCTCTTGGCCCTGTGTGAGGCTATGGCTTAGATTCTTAGCACCTGATGGATCTAAAGAAGCATCCCACGTTTGCATCCAAACCCAAAAGAGCCAAAAGAGCAGTCATTGTGGATGAAGTCTCTCACCTTCCTCTGTAAGGTACCTGACGTCCATCTGTGAGAATAGGGATCCTTTGGGTCAAATGAGTTCTTCAAAGCCCTGCAGAGACTAGATCATACGTTCATAGGTTTCTCATGACTCTAATTAACATAAAGAATCTAAACCCCACATTCATTAGGCCTCAAAATGGAGAATCAGAGCAGTATTAAGGGCAGGCCTCTTTGATCACTCCTGGTTCACTAGAAGGGTTTCCCAGCCACATTGACTTTAGGCAAATATGGGCAAGGGACCTTATTTTGAATACTGTCCTTGGCTGTGCCCCTCATGAAAAACTACAGCCTGAGGTTATGATGAGTGTCGATATGAAAGAAGATGAGGGCCATGTGGAAGTGTTTTGGTTTTAATTGTGGTCATTTTTGTGGCTGTTGGAAAAGATGATGGGTCCACCTGGTCTTGAACACTGGTGTGATTCCCCTTAGAGACTGAGTTTTGGAATGGACCTCAAATAAGTATTGCCATGTATTGTGTTGGGATTTTAGGATGCCACACATGAGAGTTGCCCTTGGAAACTGAGATCTAGGCCCAGGGTGGCTTTCCACAGAGCTCTGGGAATCTCAGGAAGAATATCACATAATTTTATTCTTAAAGAATTGGCAGCCATAGTTGCAAGTCAAAACACACATGGACCACACATTGTAGACCTCAAACGCCTGGCTTTATGTGACCTTTTTGCCTGTCTTTGGGAAGCCTTGCCTGTTAGAATTCTCCAGAATTTTCAAGGAAATGAGCTTCCTCTCCATTTAATGGTTCCTGAATGAATTGAAACCCACAGTGCCTCCAACTTCATCCTTGAAAAATGTCTGATAATTACCATGAAATTTTTGAAATTCCCATGACCACTTTGCACTGTAGAATCTTTGGATGTTCTATTGATGATCACGAGTATACCAGACAGTGCCTGTTTGATTGGGTTTCAGGAAAATGGTGTAGAACAGAGATGGCAGTAATTTGGACCCTGCTGAGTAGTCGGCCTAGAGAAGTGGTGTGAAGGTGTGTGTTAAAACATTTGTGGTTGGGTGATGTGGATCTGCCATTGGCTTTCAAATGGTTTGTGACTGACATGGTGCAGCCCCCAGACCCTTGTATGTAAAGGTATGTTGTTATATGGAGAGGTTTCAGTGCAATGTTTAGAATCAGATTGCTATGGTGAAGGGGGCAAGCTATGTGGGATAGAAGCCTGGTTGGTGCATTCTCCCGCAGACCCTTACCCATCACATGTGACAGAACTCCCTCCAGTACTGTGTCCCAGTTGAACTCTTCGTATTTCATGAAGCAAATACCAAACTCCCAGTGCAGCTGCAAGAAACACAACAAAATTGGAGGATGAGCAAATGGCTTCCAAACTGGAAGACACTTAGCACTCAGTGACAACAGTTTACCTACAAAGAGAGAATTCAGCACTGCTGCCTCATGTCCTTTGGAAAATAAGAAACCATGTCCTCCAGGTCACATACATGCAGACCCAGCTTGATGGTCTCACTACAAAGGGAGCTAAAGCTCCTGACAACAACATATATTTCAAGTGCCCAACCTCAGAGGCAGTTTCTCAAAAAGTCTTTAGTCTAGCAGAGCTCCATGTTTGTGGAGTTTTACCCTCTCCCTTACATTTGGAAACTCCTCTACCACCTCCAAGGTTGTGAACTCCTGAGCATTTTCCATTCGTGACGTGTATTCACAGATTTTCTAACTCTTCTCCTCTAATTGTGTCTTACTTGGGGTGAAGGTAATGTCAAGGCATTGTTCTGGATGAGAGTGGGAAGATTTTTGGGTAGCACATATTTGCATACACATTGGATTCTTTCTCCAATTTTCCATTTGAAATACTGAATCCCTGACTGTAAGGGGTAGAAGGAATTCTCCTTCAAAGAATAGTCTGACACTTACAAGAAACAGCCCCCAGGGAGACATCCTGTCTGGGAGACATCCTGTAGTCATCTGTGTTCCTGAGACATCCTGTGGCCATCTGTCTTCCTGAAATATCCTGAGGTTATCTCACCTTGTGAAGACATCCAGGAACTGCTGATAAGAGAGCTTTCAAATCTCCAGCATATAAATTCCTCTGTGTGAACAATAAAAGTTTGCAGCTTGATCAGAACTTTTGTCTTGCTGTCATCTCTCGTGTCTCTTGTCCCTTCATTCCTCCCCACCTAGGTTTGCTACCCACTTTGATGTGTCCTGCAGGCCAGGACAACTGGCGCCAAACGACTGGGGCTCGAGCCTTTGACTGAGGGGGAACCCTGTCCTCCTGGAAGATTTGGACAAGTGGAGCTCGCGATTGCCTCAGCAGACACCACTGAGAGACAGATCCAGGAGGAGAGTGGGGATGACGCACAGTGAGTGACCCACCATGGGACAAGCAGTTTCGTCACATGATTTGTTTTTGTCAGGCCACAAGGAATCCTTAAATACATGGGGGGCACGTGTTAAGAAAAATGACTTAATATTTTTCATTTCATACATCGAAGAATTTTTTCCATGGTTTCCCCTTGAAGGTACCATTGATGGTAAAAGATGGCTTAGAGTAGGAGACATTTTAAAAGATTATTATGAATCCTTTGGCCCAGAAAAAGTGCCTGTTCCTACCTTTTCTTTCTGGAAATAAATTAGTGAAATTCTTAAAAGTTCACCCTTTGACAATGGTACCTTAATACTTGTCAGGATTGGGGAAGAGACTATGCAAAAGACCTCTCGTCCCTTCTCGGCATGCCCATCAGTTAGTATAGACATAGACCCTTCTTAGTCTCCCCAGGACCTTGGGACCTTCCTGATCTTCCTCAAAATCCCACCCTAATGAATAAGGCTCCAATGGTTTCCAACCGCCTTTATGCAGTTTTAAATCCCGGAGAAACATTGACCCCTGGGGAGGAGGCTACCTTGGAGAAGGAAGCAGCTCGCTACCATTCAGAAGACTCTCCACCTCTCAGGACCCTGCCACAGACTATAGGACTTACACATTCCCCTCCCTCCTATATCCCTCCTGCCTTTTGTGCTCTGGCCCTTCAGGGGCCAAATGTCCCCCCAGATATTTTTTCCCCACTTCCCTTGCCTAACCTGGCTCCCTTGAGAGAGTCTCTCCAACATGGACGGGAACAGATCCAATTTTTAAAAGAATAAAGATCCCTTGACTCTGAGCTCTCTTCATTAGCCTTAGGAATGGAGTCAACACAAGCTGGCCCACAGTGGTCTAATACAAAGGCGAAGCCGCTCCTTCGGCCTGTGCTCGCCTTCCAGTCACCACCAGTCAGATAGATAAGCCTCCCAGGCTGAGGTCAAAGACTTAGAAGAGGAAAAAGAGGAGGAAGCGGGGGAAATGGATCAAGGAGATCAGGACTTAGAGGATGAGGAGTTCACCCCTAGGCAGGAAGGAACCCAGAGTGTCTACAAAAAATTTAGCCTCCATTTTCTTGAAAAACTTAAAAAGGCTTGTGCTCACTATGGCCCCACTGTGCCCTATACGTTGGCTTTATTAGAAAGCTGCAGCACACAATTTCTTACTCCCAATGATTGGAAAATTTTAGACCTAGCTGCCCTCAGTGCCGGAGACTTCCTGCTATGGAATGCAGATTTCAAAGAGCCCTGTCAGAAACTACTCAAAAAAAATTAACAAAGGCCTCCTCTAAATCCTGGACTTATGTTAAGCTAGTGGGCAATGCAACTTTTGACACTAAAACTAAACGGGCACGTTTCCCTGCTGGACTTTTTGCGCAGATTTAGATGGCTGGCTTAGTTGCTTGGAGACGCCTCCCTGAAAGGGCCTCGGCTATCACTTCCCTGGCAAGAACTCGACAAGGGCCCGATGAGCCTTATAGCGACTTTGTTCCCCGGCTTTACCTAGCTGTGGAATGCTTGCTTGGACCAAGCGAAAGCGAAAGCACCTTTGTAAAACATCTTGCCTTTGAAAATGTCAACCCGGCATGTCAGGATGTTCTTCAACATCATAAGGATAAAGGGAAATTTTCTGACTTTATTAGAATCTGTGCAGGCGTGGGTGCAGTCCATGCGATGGGTCTCAAATTAGTGCCGCATTTACCAAGGCCTTTTACAATACTGGCTCAAGTACTTGCTTTAATTGTAAACAACCAGGCCATTTTGCACGCAGGTGTCCGACAGGCAAACAAAGAGTAAGAATAGTGTCTCCTCAAACTGGAGCTAAACCGACCCCAGCTACACTTTGTCCTTGATATGGTAAAGGTCATCACTGGGCCAGTGAGTGTAGATCAATGACAAATGCCCTCAGACAGCCTATTTCTTCCTACTTCTCAGGAAACTCCCTGGGGCAATGAGGTTTGTTCCCTCCCAAACTCCCAACCTACCTCAAAATCCTTCTCCACAATTGGCTCCCTCCAACTACCCACTCCAGGCAGTGCAGGATTGGACCTCTGTGCCACCACTGATACAATATTAGACTCAATGCAAGAGCCCCAGATAATACCAACTGGAATTATGGGTGCCCCTCCATCTCATACGTGTGCCCTTATTCTTGGAAGAGCCTCTACTACCTTACAAGGTGTTCAGGTCTTCCCTGGCATTAATGATAATGATTTCACTGGAGAAATAAAAATAATGGCCACAGTTATTAATAGAGTTGCGGCCATCCCAGGAGGAAAAAGTCTTGCACAATTAATATTTCTTCCCTTAGATTAAGGGGCATTTCCACCTCCCAAACCTACTGTGGGGGACTGCCTCCTTGGGCTCCTCTGAGGTATATTGGGTTCATCCCATTTCTCATATTAGACACACCCTTACCTTACTTATTGAAGGAAAGGAATACCAAGCAATTGTACTTACTGGAGCTGATGCGACAATTATTTCTCAAAAATACTGGCGATCAGGTTGGCCCCTCACCCCATCCTTGACTGACCTTAAAGGGATAGGAAAGTCAAAAAATCCTCTGGTCAGCTCTACTGCTCTTAGCTGGACTGATAAAGAGGGTAATAAGGGAACTGTCACTTCTTTCGTTGTTCCTGACCTCCCTGTTTACCTATGGGCTGGAGATATTTTGAGTCAAATAGAAGTTATTCTTGCCAGTCCCAATTCCATGGTGACTCATCAAATGCTCCGTATGAATTTTGTCCCTGGTACAGGCCTTGGGAGGCTGAGACAAGGACTGGTGGAGCCTATACAACCAATAAAAAAAAATACATATGGACTTGGATATTTGGATTTTTAGTGTCGGTTCCTGACCCTCCTGTTCCCATGGAGATAAAATTATTTGGGAGACTCAGACTCTTGTGTGGGTGGATCAGTGGCCCCTTACCCAAGAAAATTAGGAGGCTGCCTCCATGTTAGTGAAGGAACAGCTGGCAGCCCGCCATGTAGAGCCCTCAACCTCACCATCGTACACTCCTATTTTTGTTATCAAGAAAAAATCAGGCAAGTGGCGCCTTTTACAAGATTTGTGTGCCATTAATAAAGTTATACTCCTGATGGGAGCACTACAGCCAGACATTCCCACACCAGTGGCTATTTCCAAAAACTATTGTAAAATGGTTATGGACTTAAAAGATTGCTTTTTTACCATTCCTTTGTATCCTGTGGATAGACCCTATTTTGGCTTTAGTCTTTCTTGCATTAATATTCAGGGCCCTATGCAGAGACTTCAATGGAAGGTTCTTCCCCAAGGTATGGCCAACATCCCTACTCTTTGCCAAAAATACGTTGCTCAAGAAGTAGACCCTGTGAGAGAGCGAGGGCCACAAATTTATATTTTACATTATATGGATGATTTGTTAATTGCTGCACCTAATACCCATGATCTTAATAATTGTTACTTGGACTTTTACAAAATCCTCACTACCTTGGGACTACAGATAGCTCCTAATAAGGTTCAAACACAGGACTCTTATAAAAGTTTGGGCCTTAAAATTCTACAGAAATCAGATCCAAATTTCTAAAATACAACTACGTGTGGACCATCTTCACACCCTTAAAGATTTTCAGAAATTACTGAGGCATATTCAATGGCTAATAACATATTTAAAATTATGCACTTGTGTACTTTTGACCCTTAATGATATTTTGAGAGGTAATTCCCACCCCTCCTCCCCTCAAAATCTTACTCCCAAGGCATAACAGGCATTAAACCAAGTCACAGAAGCCATTGCCCAACAATTTGTTACGCAAATTTCTTATAACCTTCCTCTGGTTCTGGTTATTTTACACACTCCTCATACACCCACAGGAATATTTTGGCAGCAAGATCCACATTTTAATAATAAAGACTGCCCCTTGTTTTGGGTCCATTTACCCACCACATCCTCGAAGGTTATTACTGTTTATCTTGCTCAGGTAGCTTCTATTATTTTTAAAGGTCATTTGATTTCTCTACAACATTTTGGCAAAGACCCTGATAATATTTTTATTCCATATACTAAGGACCAAACCCAATTTTTACTAGAGACAAGGGATGAATGAGGTATTTCCCTATCAGGCTTTTGGGAACAATTGATCACCACCTCCCCAATGACCCCCCTTTACATTTTGTCCAGTTACATCCATTTACTTTTCCTGAAATTACTCAAAATGCTCCCATTCCTCAAGCCCTTACTGTCTTTACAGATGGTTCCTGTAATGGCCGAGCGGTCTTTGTTGTCAATAACCAGCCTACCACCTTTGATACTGTCTATCAGTCACCACAGTTTGTGGAATTGTTTGACATAACACAAGTTTTTATAACATTTTTTATAATCCTGTTAATATTTATAAAGACAGTGGCTACATTGCTCATTCTGTGCACCTGCTGGTGATTTCACCCCCCATTAAGGCTTCTAACAATGCGGCCTTTCTGTTTCACCAGCTTCAGCAGCTAATTCAGGTCAGACAACACCCATTTTTCTTCGGACACATAAGGGCACACTCTGATCTTTCCAGCCCTCTAATTCAAGGTAATGCCCAAGCTGATGCAGCAACTCGTTCCATCTTTCCAATTTTTGTTGGCTCCATTCAAAAGGCCACGGAGTTACACAATCTACACCATTTAAATTTCCAGAGCCTTTGATTACTTTGTAAAATTACCAGGCAACAGGCACGAGAAATAGTAAAAGCATGCCCTAGTTGCGCTGTCTCCCTCCCCATTCAACACTTGGGAGTTAACCCCCGAGGATTACTGCCCGATCAGTTTTGGCAAATTGATGTTACTCATTTTCTTGAATTTGTAATAGCCAAATATATATACACATTTCTGTAGATACCTTCAGCGGCTTTATTTTTGCATCACCACATTCTGGAGAGGCTACCAAAAATGTCCTTTCTCATCTTGTTTCAGCCTTTTCTGTTATGGGTAAACCAATACATATTAAAACAGATATTTATCCTACATATACCATTGCCAAGTTTAAACAGTTTTGTGCTACCTTGCAAATTTGTCATACTCCTGGAATTCCATACAACCCTCAGGGCCAAGGCATTGTGGAACTTGCCCACCTTACCTTAAAAACTTGGCTAACCCTCCTTAAGGCTTCCTCCCTTGTATTTACCACACCCAGGCATCGCCTTAACAATGCATTATTTGCCCTTATTTTTCTTACCCTAGACAATGAAGGCCATTTGGCAGCAGACAGACACTGCCATCCCTCGTCCAATTCTGTTCGCCCACCTGTTATGAGACACAATCCCCTTACAAATAAATAAAAAGGCCCAGATCCTGTCCTCATCTGGGGAGGAGGCTCAGCTTATGTTTTGGACCAAGATCAAACAGCCCCAAGATGGTTACCAGAACTCCTGGTTAAACAGGTTAATGACTTACCTCAAAACAGGGACAGAGGGACTCCTCATGAGGACAAAATTTCTTCTTTTTCAGATGCAGCCAACAATCTGCCAGCCTTGGAATAACAGTTCCTGTGGGCACAGGTACACTGGCTTAGGCACGTCTATTCACTCTTACCATCGCCTGTCTCAACAAATTATAAACTCTATCAGTAACAACTGATAAAAACTCTATCATGAACCATTAAAGATTTGCAGGACCAAATAGACTCCCTGGCAGAAGTGTTCCTTCAAAAAAGACGAGGCTTAAATTTGCTGACAGCTAACCAGGGAGGTATTTGCTTGGCCTTAGGGGAATGATGCTGCATTTATGCCAATAATTCTGGCATAGTATGCACTAAAATTAAGCAGCTTCAAGAAGATCCAGAAAAGAGTCGAAGGGAAATATTTGAAAATCCCCTCTGGACTGGGCTTAATGGATTTCTGCCCTATCTTCTTCCCCTATTAGGCCCTTTGTTGGGTTTACTTTTAATGGTGTCCCTAGGACCCTGCATTATAAACAGGCTGTTACAATTTATTAAAGAACAGATTAATATTTTGGCCTCTAAGCCCCTACAGGTCCACTATCATCGCCTGGATATGGAAGACCGTGCTGCCAACATTTAAAAGGATGTTCTACCCTCCTCACAAGCTTATTTCTTAAGGTTACATGCCCACAGATCTCGCTTTCTTATATAAAACTCTAAGTAACAGCTCTGACCAACCATCTTCTGCCCTTGCCATAAGGGTTCGTCCTCCATGGGCCCCTCTGTTTGGGGGAGGACACACCCATGGAGTGAGGACGTTAGGCCATAATAACAGAGGGTGCAGGAAGGACTGCAGGAGGATGGATCCATGGTTCCCAAAACCCAAGTCTTCTGAGTGACACGCTCTGGTGCATGGCAGTTGGCATGCTTCCCCCTCAAAGCCGTCTCATTAAAAAACATGCCTAGGCCACCACGAAATCTCCTAGTAAACATGCTCGATCAGATCAGGAGATATTCTAAGGCCTGTTAGAGAAACAGAGCCTCTATAACCCCCTAAAACATTGGCCTGTAAGGTATGGTCAAATATTTAATATAAGAAAGGGGGAAGATGTCAGGGGCTAGAAGGAAGTTCTCCTTCAAAGAATAGCCTGACACTTACAAGAAATAGACCCCTGCGAGATTTCCTGCCTGGGAGACATCCCGCAGCCATCTATCACCCTGAGACATCCTGCGGCTATCCGTCTTCCTAAAATATCCTGAGGTTATCTCACCCTGTGAAGACATCCAGCAACTGCCGATAAGAGAGCTTTCTCATCCGCAGCATATAAATACACTGTGAGAACTATAAAAGTTTTCAGCATGATCAGAACTGTTGTCTTGCTGTCTTCTCTCATCACTCTTGTCCCTTCATTCCTCCCCAACAAGGTTCAACGCCCACGTTGAAGTGTCCAGCCGGCCCGGACACCTGACACTAAACCATAACCTACTAGACTCTGACTACTAATCCTAATATGATGGAGAAAAATAATCCAAACAGAATGGAAATACAAGCAGTACAGAGGAGGCATGGTGTATAGTAGGACTTGCCTTTTGAATGATATAGGGTAGGTGTTATAAATCTAGCTAATTTTTAACTGAAATAGTTCTCCACATGTTTTTAAAGTTAACAAATATGTGAATACCTGTCTCCCTTTCTCTGTAGCCAATTAAGCACATGTATTTTTATATGCACATATAGAATCTTACCTGGTATCACACGTATATTCTTCTGAGGTGTCTGACTTGGCAAATACAAATTGTGAGAAGAGATCACTCCTCCTAAACTCTGTTGGAACTGAAAATTCAACCTATGGGTGAGCCTCCTAGTAGAACAACATTATACATAAATCGATGTTCGGTAAAATAAATATTTTTGCATCTGTGGCTGATGTACATTTCATGAAGAATTTCGATTAGCATATATATTGCTACATTTTATTGTCTGTGTGTGTTTTTTAATATATATATATATATATATATATATATATATATATATACTTTCCAAATTTTTCCAAATATAAAATATATGTGTCTTATATACACTACCTAAATTCATTCATGTTCATAAATATATGTGTCTTATATACACTACCTTAATTCATTCATGTTCATGTATGTGGATTTATAATCAACATTTCACAAGATTATTCTCAGAAATATTCATCCACCTGAAATACATATTTGTTTCCTATTACTGAAAACTAACTTCAGTGAATGGTGCATACAATCCTAATATTTCTACATTAACTGACCCTGTTTAACATCAATGCAAGTAGATTCCTATGGGACATGATGTGTATTTTGAAGTTCATTTTATTCAACAATGGTACAATAGAATTTCTATAGTTTACGAACATCATAAGACATATATTTCATCCATAAGTTCACAAATTTATAGGCATTTGATTCACTTTCGGTCATTTACTGATTCAGAACACATGTATTCCTCCAGGTTTCTTGACTGGTCTTTTCATGAGACTTCATTTCAAACACATTATTTTTGATTTCCATAATCATTTTGAAGCAAAACTCACACACTCTTCATGATAAAACATAACCCTAATATTACCATTAGATGTATTACTGGTTGGAATGAATAATTGTATATCAATATAAGATTTTCTGTATATATTCAGATATCAATTCAATCCTTTATTTAAAGTTGGAACCAATTATATTATTTATTCACAGTATGGTCTATTCATGCATTATCTCTACATTCATAGACACAGGGTACATCTATTTGTAACCCCAATACTAATTTATTCGTCTTCAAAATGTTGCTCCCAGAAATGGTGGAAGAAATACTCATGTCACCTGATCTACGTATGCATTTATCACAGTAATATTCTGGACACAAAAAGCAGAGTTCACACTTATGATTGTACCAAAGCCTAAATGGAAAGTGAGCATGGATTACTAAAAACATTCATGTCCAGGTTGCCTAATGCTCTCAAATGTCAATCCTATTTATGACAACATATTTGTTTCTTCCTAAGACTATATATTCAACCTCAGCCCTGTTGCAAATGTCTAATCCTATCACTCACTTTATACTTTCCCTGATTTCCTAATGTCTCTATTGATGTCTTCTTTCCTAAATATTTTCACCAGTTCACAATTTTGACTAACACTTCACAGGTGCTGACATTTACATTCACTGTCTATGTGATACCCTATTGCTAAAGAACTTTTGTTACAATTCCTGTACTCACTCTTCTTCTGAAACCTACAGAATATCTTCTAATCCTACCGACTATCCCAGTTTGAGTGGATACTCACTTCTACATTCAATCATCCAAGGTACAAGGTCCTATGCCATTGATTATTGATTTATCTGAAACATCTATGCAGAACATGTATCAAAGCTAAGTATCCCAATCAAGAGCGCAATGCCCTAGTGGGATTCCAATCTTACCTAGATTTCTGTTTTCATACTTATATTTCACCTATATATTCTTATAAATATCACAGGTTCCCAATACCATTATTCATCAAGCAGAATGATTCCTAACCCAAATCAAACCTGTTATTAAGCGAAACGATACACTGTTCCCTCAATCTAACTTTACAGAAGAGCAGGGACAGTGTTGGTCCTAAAATAGAGGAATGTAGTGAATCTTCCACCTGTTGAAAAACTCAAAGTTTCATGCAGAAGTGATCCCTGGAGAAGATATAGGCACCACTGAAGGACCTGAGAGAGCAAAAGTCAACTTCCATGGCAAACAACCTGGTCAGGGTGAAAGGTTGTTACTGAATCAGCCTCTCTGTTCTTTTTTTTATTATTGGTTGTTCAAAACCTTACAAATCTTTTGACATAACATATTCATACATTAGCATACATTAGCTTCAAGTGATTTATGAACTCCCATTTTTACCCCAGATACAGATTGAAGAATCACTTCGGTTACACATCCACATTTTTACATAATTCCATACTAGTAATTGTTGTATTCTGCTACCGTTCCTATCCTCTACTATCCCCCCTCCCCTCCCCTCGGATCTTCTCTGTCCACCCCATCTACTGTAATTCATTTCTCACCTTGTTTATTTTCCCATTCCATTCACAACCTCTAATATGTAATTTAGTATAACAATGAGGGTCTCCCTCCATTTCCATGCAATTCCCCTTTTCTCTCTCTTTCCCTCCCACCTCATGTCTCTGTTTAATGTTAATCTTTTCTTCCTGCTCTTCCTCCCTGCTCTATTCTTAGTTGCTCTCATTATATCAAAGAAGACATTTGGTATTTGTTTTTTAGGGATTGGCTAGATTCACTAAGCATAATCTGCTCTAGTGCCACCCATTAGAATATGGACTCAAACAGTCCTGTTTGGAGAGCTGGTCCTGGGTGCCTATGGTTGATATACATTCTAACTTGTGAAAGTGTCACAGGACGTAGGGGCAGCCTCCATCTCATGGGACCCTTGGAAGCAACTGTTAGGACAAAGTTGTTGCTAAGGCAGTGACCTCATTCAGTTCCTGAAGGAAGTGACCTCACCTCACTTCCTTGGTGATGGAACTCTAAGAACTTGGGATGCAGGAAGACAGGCACCCAGAGCCTGTCCCAGTCCCAGTCCCAGTGGTCTCACTTGTTTGGATATAGCAAGGACAGAGTCAGTCTTTCTTGGTACCTACTGATATGAGAATGGCCAAAAGCCAGAAAAGCTCTAAAGAGGGGCCTTTCCTGAGAAAGCAGATAGTGGTTCACCAGTGGCTCCTGACATCTTCACAGAGTTGGTTAAAGAGACCAGATCTGAGACAGGACAGGCCATTTCGGGGGAACATACTATAACCCACCAGTCAGAGGACACTCTGGATAGTCACAGACCTACTTTGGGGAAGGAGGTGCCTCTGTGGGTGTCGCTGTGTGTTTGTGGATTTGCCTCATGTTCTGAGAATAGATAGAAAAGGCGGTTTGTTTGGTTTTGAGTGAACTGTTTCTAGTAAGTCATTTGACAACGCGAGTGTTTCTATGTCTGTGTATCCCACTGTGTCCATGGTTATAGACATTAGAAAAGATAATGCATCAATTGATGTGTCCTGTCTAGTAGAAAGCTTCCCATCATTTATTCTGCCAAATTGATGAATGGATTTTGGCTTGCCTTATCGATGGGCAACACGCGCTATCTTCCAAAGTTCGTGCGTTCTTCCTGAATTCTGGCCACTCTACAGAATAGGCTCATGGTTTTGTGTCCAATATATGTACCATTTCCAAACCCTGTTACATGGCCATGTACTGGATAGCTGAAGGGAATGGCGAGCACCTCAGAAAACTCAGATATCAGTGTGACCAATAAAGTCTCAGTGGAGAAACCCTGCTTTGCTTACCTATTGTTCTGTTGCCCTGAATGTCAGGAAGGTCTTTGTTTCAGGCCAACCCTTTGTGAAGCCTGAAGAAAACAGGTTTCAAATGGAAATGAATGGGCATCACCTGTGGCTCTTTGCTTAATTGCTTTGAAAAGGGATGTGTCTGAATCAGGCTCTTGGCCCTGTTTGAGGCAATGGCTTAGATTCTCACCACCTGATGTATCTTAAGAATGATCCCATGTGTGCATTCAAAACCAAAATGGCCAAAAGAGCAGTCATTGTGGATGAAGTCTCTCCCCTTCCTCTTTTAGGTTCCTGACCTCCATCAAGTGAGAATAGGGATCCTTTGGGTCAAATGATTTCTTCAAAGCCCTGCAGAAGCTAGCCGATATGTGCTTGGGTTTTATAATGACTCCAATTCACATAAAAAAATAAACCCCACAGTCAGTAGGCCTCAAATTGGAGAAGCAGAGAAGTATTAACAGCAGGCCTATTTGATCACTCCTAGTTCACAGGAAGTGTGTCCAGGCAACCCTGATTTTAGGCCATTAAGGGGCAAGGGAGATTATTTTGGAGACTGTCTTGTGTTTCGCCCCTCATGGAAACATCCAGCCAGAGGTTATGATGAGTGTCTATATGAAAGATCATGAGGGCCATGTGGGAGTGTTTTGGTTTTAATTGTGGCCATTTGTTTGGTGTTTGGAAGAGATGACTGGGTCCACCTTTACATGAACTCTGGTGTGATTCCCCTTAGAGACTGAGTTCTGGAACTGAACTCAGAGAATTATTGCCATGAATTGCGTTGGGATTTTCGGAGGCCATGCATGAGAGTCCCCCTTGAAAACTGAGATCTATGTGCAGGGTGGCTTTCAACAGAGCACTGGGAATCACAGCCAAGATATCACGTGATTTTATTCTGAAAGACTTGTCAGCCATATTTGAGAGTCGAAACACACATGGACCTCATTGTAGACCTCAATGGGACTGGCTTCATGTGACCATTTGGCCACTTTTTGAGAAGCCTTGCCTGTGAGAATTCTCCAAAGCTTTCATTGAAATGTGCTTCCTCTACATTTAATGGTTCTGGAGTGAATTTTAACCCACAGTGCCTCCAACATCATCATTGAAAAATGGCTACAAAAATACCATAAAATTTTTGAAATTCCCATGACCAGGTGGCAATGGAGGACCTTTGGATGTCCTGTTGCTGATCATGAGTATACCAGACAGTGCTTTGATTGACTCGGTTTCATGATAATCGTGTAGAACAGAGATGCCAATAAGTTGGAGCCTGCTGAGTAGTGGGCCTAGAGCCGTGGTGGTCAGGTGTATGATAAAACATCTGTGGTGGGGCCTGTGGATCTTCCATTGGCTTCCAAATGGCTTGTGACTGACATGGTGCAGCAAGCAGTCCCTTCTATATAAAGGCATCTTGTAATACTGAGAGATTTCAGGGCAATGTTCAGAATCAAGTTGCTATGGTCAATGGGGCAATATATGTGGGCTAGAAGTATGTTTGGTGCATTCTCCTGCAGAAACTGACCCACCACATGTGACAGAACTCCCTCCAGCACTGTGACCCACTAGAACTCCTTGTATTTTTGAATCAAATAGCAAACTCCCAGTGTAGCAGCAAGAAACACCATGAAATTTGGAGGATGACCAAATGGCTTCACAGTCCACATGGGGAGACACTTAGTCCCCAGTGGTCACAGTTTACCTACAAAGAGCAAATTCAGCACTGCTGCCTCATCTTCACTGGGAAATAAGAAACCATGTCCTCCAGGTCACATAGATGTAGACCCAGCTTTGATGGTCTCACTACAAATGAAGCTAAAGCTCCAGAAAACAACATATTTTTCAGGTGCCCAACCTCAGAGGCAGTTCTTCAAGAAGTCTTTAGGCCAGCAGAGCTCCATGTTTGTGGAGTGTTCACCCTATCCCTTACTTTTGGGAACTCCTCTACCACCTCCAGTGTTGTGAAATACTGAGCATATTCCATTCCAGATATGTATTCACAGATTTTCTAACACTTCTCCTCTAATTGTGTCTTACTTGGGGCAAAAGTAATGTCAAGCCATAGTTCTTGATGAGAGTGGGAACATTTTTGTGTAGCACATATTTGCATACACATTGGATTCATTTTCCAATTTTCCATTTGAAATACTGAATCCCTGACACTAACCCCTACCCTACTAGACTCTGACTACTAATCGTAATATCATGGAAAATAATAACCCAATCAGAATAGAAATACAAGCAGTTAAGAGAAGGCATGTTTGGTATTCTTGGACTTGCCTTTTGCATTATATAGGGTAGGAGTTATAAATCTAGTCAATTTTTTTGTTGAAATAGTTCTCCATGTGTTTTTAAAGTTAACAAACATGTGAATTTATGTCTCCCTTTCTCTGTAGCCTAGTCAGCAAATGTATTTTTATATGCATATATAGAATCCTACCTAGTATCACACGTACATTTTTGTGAGGTGGCTGACTTGGCAGATACAAATTGTGAGAAGATATCACTCCTCCTAAATGCTGTTGAAACTGATAATTCAACCTATGGCTGAGCCTCCTATTTGAACAACATTATACATAAATCCATGTTCAGTAAAATTAATATTTTTGGATCTCTGGATGATATGTATTTCACGATAAATTTCGGTTGGCATACATAATGCTACATTGTAATGTCTCTCTGTATATATATATATATATATATATATATATATATATATACTCTCAAGATTTTTCAAAATATGAAATATATGTGCCTTATTGTGCACTCCCCAAATTCATTCATATCATGAATGTGGATTTATAATCAACTTTTCAAAAGATAATTCTCAGAAATATTCATCAACCTGAAATACATATTGGTTGCCTAGTACTGAAAACTATCTTCAGTAAATGGTGCATACAAAACCTAATATTTCGACATTGCAAGTTGGCCGCGAATAGAGTGCATCACACCCAGTGTACCACGCCACATTGCAGGTGAATAATGAGTTAGAATGACAAAAGACTATCTTGTTAGGATCTTACAGAAAAATGGGTGTGCACCGAAACCTAAAAGAATGATTTCCACCAACGAGGTCCGGTAATTGAGTCTCAAACGTGAGCCAAATATGCAACCAGAGATCTGGGCTTACTGATCCGTGCGGCCCGCCCCGTGGCTACAGACGTCGGGGCACCACCGAGAAGCGACTAGCATCCAGGGAGAAACGTTGCTGCAGATTCTGTGGAATCCTGCCGGCTGACCCCCCACTGAGCCCCAGGCGGAGTTCGGGATCTCAGTCAGGGAAGGAAGCGCTACAGTTCTATCCCCCACAACGGAAACTCCACCAAGGAAACCAACGGCAACCATCTTGGAGAGCTGAAGTAACCACCGCCACTCTCCGACAGATTGCAACAATAAAAGAGTTGTGTGTTTTCCGCTCATCTCCCATACAGTAGGATATTTGCATAAAATCTTTCTTAAGCTTTCCAGGGGAGGGATTATCAGAGAGAGCCTGAATAAAGATGGGGGGGGAAACTAGAGGCACCTGACCTTCTACTCCCCCTCCCATCAGTGGTGAAAACAAAATCTGTCTAGCCAGCGATGGGGAAGGGGCAAACGGAAAAAAAAAAAAAAAAACAATAGAGTGCTGGGGTTCCCAATAGACACAATCCACACCCAAGAAACGGCAGGCCAGAGTACAGTTTGAGCTGCCGAGGGCATTACTCAGGGGAAAACTGGTGTAGCAAGAGAAACCAGGACTAGCAGGAGAAACCAGGGGACTAGAGGCCAGGCCCGCGTGACTGGGCACCTGGAGAACGCTCGCCCGCCGGCAACAGCCGGCCCGCTGCAGGTGCGACTGGACGGCTGGAGACCGCCTGCCCACCAGCGACCAATCACCTGCCATATGCCTGCCCTAATGGGTGGCTAGAGATCGCACAACCGCCGGTGACAGCCCACCCGCTGACTGCGTGACTGGACAGCTTGTGACCGCCTGCACACCCGCGACCAGGAGCCGAAAACAAACAGAGACAGTACAGTCCCACACCCCCATGCGAACACCCGGGCAAAGAGCCTGGGGCCCACCATAGCAGAGAGGTGACATCACTGGAGCTCGGCAGTCGGAATTCCTTCCCAGTGGAATCCACTTTAGCATGCACAGTCTACCAACACAAAGGAGCTACAATAGAGATATATAAAACCAAAACAAATATATAGAAGAGAGCAGAAACACAGCAATCAAACGGAGCTGGAAAGTAATGTGAACTTCATGAAAAAACAAGGGAAAAAGGTGTACAAATAATGCCGGACAACTTAATTCTACAGGAGGACCTAGAATCATCAGAAACAGGGATAGGGAAAAAACTCAATGCATCCCTAACTCAGATGGAAAGAAATATTAGAGAAGACATGAGGCAGCAAGTCCAAGCAATAAAAGAATATTTTGAAAATGAATTAAACAAACAAATTCAAATGGCAAAGAAGGAGCTTTACCAAAAGACAGAGTTCTTAAAAAAATCAAACAGTAATCCTAGGAATGCAGAAAAATATAAACCACATTAAAAACTCAAACGAGAATATTGTAAATAGACTAGATTAAGTAGAAGTCAGAAGATCAGATAATGAAGACAAAGTTTATCAACTTGAAAAGAATATAGTGAACACAGAAAAGATGCTTATATCCCATGAGCAATCTATTTAAGAGATATGGGATGTCATAAAAAAACAAATTTGAGAGTCATCAGGATAGAAGAAGGCATAGAGATTCAAACCAAAGGAATGGACAACATATTAAATGAAATAATTCTAGAAAACTTCCCAGAGATAAAAGATGGAATGGATTGCCAAATCCTTGAAGCCTACATGACCTCAAACATTCAAAACCATATTAGACCAACTCCAAGACATAGAATTATCAAGATAGCTAACATACAGAACAAGGAGAGAATATTAAAAGCTAAAAGAGAAATGAGGCAGATTACATTCTGGGGTAAACCAATTAGGTTAACGACTGAATTTTCATCACAAACTTTGAAAGCGAGTAGATCCTGGAACAATGTATTTCAAACGCTGAAAAATAATGGATTCCAACCAAGAGTACTGTATCCATCAAAATTAAGTTTGGGATTTGACAATGAAATTAGTGTCTTTCACGATAAACAAAAGCTAAAAGAATTTGCAGAAAGAACACCAGCACTGCAAAGCATTTGAGCAAAATACTAGAAGAAGAGGAATTGAAAAATAGTGCCCCAAACTAACAGCAGGAGGTATCTCAGTAAAGGGGGAGAAAAATAACCAAAAAGTAAAAACTAGCCAAACTAAAAATAAATAAATAAATAAACATGAATGAAAGTAAAAATCATATTTCAATTGTAACCTTAAATGTTAATGGCATAAACTCACCAATCAAGAGACATAGGTTAGTAACCTGAATCAAAAAAACAAATCGTACAGTCTGCTGCCTTCAGGAGACTCATATGATAGGTAAAGACATACACAGGCTGAAAGTAAAAGGTTGGGATAAATCATACCACTCACATGGCCCTCGGAAGCAAGCAGGAGTAGCCATACTCATATCAAATAAAATCAATTTCAAACCTACGTTAATAAAAAGGGATAACGAAGGACACTATGTACTGTTAAAAGGAACCATCCACCAACAAGACATAACAATTATCAATTTGTATGCACTAAACAATTGAGCTGCAACGCTCATGAAACAAACTCTCCTCAAGTTCAAGAGTCAAATAGACTACAACACAATAACTACGGGTGACTTCAACACACTGATCTCGCCATTAGAAAGATCCTCTAGACAAAAACTGAATAAAGAAACTATGGAATTCAACAGCACAATAAATAACCTAGGCTTAACCAACATATATAGAATATATCAACCATCCTCAAGTGGATACACGTTCTTCTCAGCAACACAAGGATCCTACTCAAAGATAGTTCATATATTATGCCATAGGGCAACCCTTAGTAAATATAAAGGCTTGGAGATAATACCATGCACCATATCTGATCATATTGGAATGAAACTGGAAATCAATGATAAAAGAAGGAAGGAAAAATCCTACATCATATGGAAAAATGAACAATATTCTACTGAATGATCAATGGGTTACAGAAGACATAGAGGAGGATATAAAAAATTCTTATAGACAAATGACAATACAGACACAACATACTGGAATCTATGGGACACAATGAAAGCAGTTTTAAGAGGGAAATTCATTTCTTGGAGTTCTTTCCTCAAAAAAGTAAAATAAAATAAAATAAATGAACTCACACTACACTTCAAAAACCTAGAAAAAGAAAAGAAAAACAACAGCAAATGTAGTAGAAGACAAGAAATAATTAAAATTAGAGCAGAAATCAACGAAATTGAAACAAAAAAAAAACATTGAAAAAATTGATAAAACTAAAGGTTGGTTCTTTGAAAACATAAATAAGATCGACAGGCCCTTAGCCATGCTAACAAAGAGAAGAAGAATGAGAACTCAAATTACTAACATACGGCATGAAAAAGGCATTATCATAACAGACACTACAGAAATACAGAAGATAATTAGAAAGTATTTTGAAACCCTATATTCAAATGAAATAGAAGATAGTGAAGATATCAATAAATTTCTTAAGTCATACGATGTGCCAAGATTGAGTCAGGAAGACACACACAATTTAAACAGACCAATAACAAAGGAAGAAATACAAGAAGCCATCAAAAGACTACGAACCAAAAAAAGCCCTGGAGCGGATGGGTATAGAGCGGAGCTCTACAAAACCTTAAAAGAAGAATTAATACCAATACTTTTCAAGCTATTTCAAGAAATAGAAAATGAAGGTGCTCTTTCAAATTCATTCTATGAGGCCAAAATCACCCTGATCCCGAAACCAGACAAAAACACTTCAAAGAAACAAAACTACAGACCAATATCTCTAATAAACTAGGATGCAAAAATTCTCAATAAAATCCTGGTGAATGTAATACAAAAGCATATCAAAAAATTGTGCACCATGATCAAGTAGGATTCATCCCAGGGATGCAAGGCTAGTTCAATATACGGAAATCCATAAATGCTATTCACCACATCAATAGACTTAAAGACAAGAACCATATGATCATCTTGATAGATGCAGAAAAAACATTCGACAAAGTTCAGCCTCCCTTTATGTTCAAAACACTAGAAAAACTAGGGATAACAGGAACTTACCTCAACATTGTAAAAGCTATATATGCTAAACCTCAGGCTAGCATCATCGTAAATGGAGAAAAACTGAAGGCATTCCCTCTAAAATCTGGAACAAGACAGGGATGCCCTCTATCACCACTTCTATTCGATTTAGTTCTTGAAATACTAGCCAGAGCAATTAGACAGACAAAAGAAATTAAAGACATGAAAATAGGAAAAGAAGAACTTAAATTATCGCTATTTGCAGATGACATGATAATATATTTAACAGACTCAAAAGGGTCTACAAACAACTGCTAGAGTTAATAAATGAATTCAGCAAAGTGGCAAGATATAAAGTCAACACGCATTAATCAAAGGCATTCCTGTATATCAGCAGAAAAACTTCTGAAATGGAAATGAGGAAAACCACTCCATTCACTATATCCACAAAGAATATAAGATACTTGGGAATCATCCTAACGAAAGAGGTGAAAGATTTATATAATGAAAACTACAGAACCCTAAAGAGAGAGATAGAAAAAGATCTTAGAAGATGGAAAAATGTACTTTGTTCATGGATAGGCAGAACTAACATCATCAAAATGTTGATATTACCCAAAGTTCTCTACAGGTTTAAATCGGTGCCAATAAAAATCCCAACGGCACTTATTGCAGAAATGATAAAGCAATCATGAAATTCATATGGAAAAACAAAAGACCCTGAATACCAAAAGCAATTCTAAGCAGGAAGTGTGAATCTGGAGGTATAGCGATACAAGAGTTCAAACTGTACTACAAAGCAATAGTAATAAAAACATCGTGGTACTGGTACCAAAACAGGCAGCTGGACCAATGGTATAGAATAGAGGACACTGAAACCAATCCACAAAATTACAACTTTCTTATATTTGATAAAGGGGCTAAAAACATGCAATGGAGGAAAGATAGCATCTTCAACAAATGGTGCTGGGAAAATTGGAAATCCATATGCAACAAAATGAAACTGAATCCATTTCTCTCACCATGCAAAAAGTTAACTCAAAATGGATCCAGGAGCTAGATATCAAATCAGAGACACTGCGTCTAATAGAAGAAAAAGTTGGCTACGATCTACATACTGTGGGGTCGGGCTCCACATTCTTTAATAGGATGCCCATAGCCAAAGAGTTAATAACAAGAATAAACAAATGGGACTCACTTAAACTAATTTTTTTTTTCTCAGCAAGAGAAACAATAAGAGAGGTAAATAGAGAGCCTACATCCTGGGAACAAATTTTTACCCCTCACACTTCAGATAGAGCCCTAATATCCAGAATATACAAAGAACTCAAAAAAATTAAACAATAAGATAACAAATAACCCAATCAACAAATGGGCCAAGGACCTGAACAGACACTTCACAGAGGAGGACATTCAATCAATGAACAAGTACATGAAAAAATGCTCACTATCTCTAGCAGTCAGAGAAATGCAAATCAAAACCACCCTATGATACCATCTCACTCCAGTAAGATCGGCAGCCATTATGAAGTCAAACAAAATAAGTGTTGGTGAGAATGTGGGGAAAAGGGTACAATTGTACACTGCTGGTGGGACTGCAAATTGGTGAGGCCAATTTGGAAAGTACTATGGTGATACCTGGGAAAGCTGGGAATGGATCCACCATTTGACCCAGCTATCACCCTTCTCGAACTATTTCCTGAGGATCTTAAAAGAGCGTACTGTAGAGATACTGCCACATCAATGATCATAGCTGCACAATTCACAATAGCTAGACTGTGGAACCAACCTAGATGCCCTTCAATAAATGAATGGATAAAAAAAAATGTGGCTTTTATACAAAATGGAGTATTACTCTTCATTAAAAAATGACAAAATCATAGAATTTGCATGGAAATGGATGGCATTAGAGCAGATTATGCTAGGCGAAGCTAGCCAATCCTTAAAAAAACAAATGCCAAATGTCTTCTTTGATATTAAAAGAGCAACTAAGAACAGAACATCGAGGAAGAGCATGAGGAAAAGTTTATCATTAAACAAAGACGAGTTGGGGGAGAGAAAGGGAGAGAGAAGGGAAAGCATATGGAAATATTAGGAGACCCTCAATGTTACACAAAATTACATATAAGAGGATTTGAGGGGAAATGGGGGGGAAACAATGGAGAGAATTGAACAACAGCAGATGAGGTAGAGAGGGAAGATGGGAGGGGAGGGGAGGGGGGATAGTGGGGGATAGGAAAGGTCGCAGAATACAACAGTCACTAATATGCTATTATTCAAAAATGTGAATGTGTAACCAATGTGATTCTGAAATTCATATTTGTGGAAAAAATGGGAGTTCATAACCCATTTGAGTCAAATGTATCAAAGATGATATATCATGAGCTTTGTAATGTTTGGAACAACCAATAGAAATAAATAAATAAATTACGGTTTAAAATTGAGAGGGAAGAAATCAGCTAAAAATGGGTTGAGATGCATTCATTTTGCTAAGCAGAAACTTTGTTTCGTTTAGTTGTAACTATCACAAATTTATTTTACCAGGAAATTGGCTTTTGAAAATGCACATAAATTGAGATTAAAGGATAATTCACCTACCTTCATGAAAAATTCATCGCATTTTCTATATTTTTCATATTTCATTTTTTTTCGTGAATATTTTGTCATGGACCAGGTCTAGTCTTAGGCTATACTTCCAGAATACTACCTCATCTGACAAATTCGTACAATGTGTTGAATTGTTGTTTTCACCTTTTATTTAATAGTTTCTAGCTGATAATGTGTATTTTCTTTATCTTTATTTGCACATATATACCCAACAATATCTTTGCATTTTATGTTTTACTGGGGAAGAGACTCATCAAAAGCTCTTTGTTATATGTATCAACAATCAGACATTTAGAGCACACAATTATTCTTAATTTTGCATGAAAATATCTTTGTACTATTTTCTTATACAGATTTAGAATTATTAATAATGTCCCTACTGTAATAAGTAATTATTTACAAGAAGAATTAAACAATTGACTTTATATCAATTATGAATATGAAAAGTACTAAAATAAGCATTTGGCAATTAATACACAATTGATAGAAATTGAAATCACAAGAAAGCCTTTAAAATGTCAGTGCATATGGTCCTTAAATAATAGGTTATTCAAAAAACTTTTTCTAATTCATAAGATTTAATATGCCGTATTATAGCTTAATGTGATATAAAACCTTAAATTATCAGTATTGATAAAAAGAATGATACCTGTTTATTTAAATATGTTTATTTGATTTTCACTGTAAGATGTTAATTCTGGAAGGCTTGAGAATTAAGAAAGTTTTGGTCTATATTATTTTTAACAGGCTAATCAAAGTACTTTTAAATGTATATGTATGTATATATATATAATATGTAATGCATATGCATGAATATAGATACATATGTATAAAAATTTATTTTAATATATCTATCAGGTGATTATAATTATTAAATTTTCTCAAGAAAAGAACAATGACTATAAAAAACAGTCTTAAATTTAAATTTCATAGCATACTACTGTTTGTAATGACATGAGAGAAAAACAGATATGAAAGGAAAACGAAAAAGCAAGAGAGAGAAGGGGGAAAATGAGGAAGAACGTGAGTAAAGATGAGGGAGAGGCATGTTCGATGTAAAGATAAAAGTGGAGGGGCTGGGTTTGTGGTTCAGTGGTAACATGCTTTTCTAGCATGTGTGGGACACTGGGTTCTATTCTAAGCACCACATACAAATAAACAAAATGAAGGTCAATCACAACTGAAAAAATTAAAAATAAAAAAGTAGAAATATTACCAAAACTCCAAGCTTTTATGAATGTTAAATTAAAAAAATTATGTTACATAGCCTTATGTAATTTCTAGACTATCCAAAAGAGTCATTAAATGTTAGATTATTAGTGCGATAACTAAAAATCCATTGCTCTTTCCTCAACATTCTGTGGCATGCTAGTGGTAAAATAAATTCTATTATAACACCAAAAAAAAAATCTAATATTTCTATAGTAACTGACCCAGTTTAATATCAAGGCTAGTAGATTCCTATGGGACATGATGTGTATTTTGACATTCATTTTTATTCAACACTGAAACATTACTATTTCTTCAGTTTATGCACATCATAGGATATATATTTCATCCACAAGTTCGCTAATTTATACGCATTTGTTTCACTTTCAGTCACTTCCTGCTTCAGAACACATGTATTTCTCTATGTTTCTTGACTGCTCTTTTCATGAGACTTCTTTCCAAACAAATTATTTTCGATTTCCATTATCACATTTGAAGCAAAACTCATACACCCGTCATGATAAACCAAACCCTAGTATTACCATTAGATGTACAACTAGCTGGAATGAATGATTGTATATCAATATAAGATTTCTTACTTAGTTTCAGATATCAATTAAATCCATTATTTAAAGTGGAACCAGTTATATTATTTATTCACAGTATGGTCTTTTCATGCATTATCTCTATATTCATAGACACATGATACACCTCTTTGTACCCCCAATACTAATTTATACGTCTTCAAAATATTGCTCCCAGAAATGGTGGAAGAAATGCACATGTCACCTGATTTACATATACATTTTATCACAGTAATATTCTGGACACAAAACACAAAGGTGACACTTATGATTTTACCAAACCTAAATGGAAAGTGAACATGGATTACTAAAAACTTCCATGTCCAGTTTGCCTAATGCTCTCAAATGTGAATCCTATTCTTGACTACATATTTGTTTCTTCCTAAGATTATATATTCAACCTCAAGCCCGTTGAAAATGTCTAATCTTATCACTCACTTTTTCATTTGCCTGATTTCCTAATGTCTCTATTGATATCTGCTTTCCTACATATTTTCCCCAGATTATCATTGTGACTGACTCTTCACATGTGCTCACATTTACATTCAATCTCTACCAGAAACCCTATTGCAAAAGAACTTTTGGTCCAAATCCTATACTCACTCTTAGTTCTAAACCTACAGACTATCTTTCTAATAATACCGACTATCCCTTCTTGACTAGAAGTTCTCTTTGACATTCCATCATTCAAGGTACAAAGTCCTATGCCATTGAACATTGATTTATCTGAGACATTTCTGCAGAACATAATTCAAAGCTAAGTATCCCAATCAAGGGCCCAATGCCCTTCTGGGCTTCAAATCTTACCTAGATTTCTGTTTTCATTCTTATATTTTACTTTTACATTCTTGTAAATATTACAGGTTCCCAATACCATTATTCATGCCGTGGAATGTTTCTTAACCCAAATTGAACTTTTATTAACCGTAACCATACACTCTTCCCTGAATCAAACTTTACAGAAGAGCAGGGACAGAGTTGCTATTACAATACAGGAATGTAGGGGTTCTTAAACCTGCTGAGATCCTCAAAGGTCCATGCAGAAATGATCCCTGGAGAAGACGTAGGCAGCTATGAAGGAGTTGAGAGAGCAAAAGTCATCTTGCATGGCAAACCCCCTTGTCAGGATGAAGGGATGTGTCTGAATCAGTCTCTCTATCTAAATGTAGAGAAGATGGACTAAACCAGTCCTGTGTGGGGAGATGTTCCCAGGCGCCTATGTTTGTTATACCATTCTATCTTGTGAACTTGTCACCGAAAGTAGGGGCAGCCTCTATCTCATGGGACCCTTGGAAGCAAATGTTAAAACAAAGTGATTGCCAAGGTAGTGACCTCATACATTTCCTGAAGAAAGTGACCTACCTCACTTCCTTGGTGATGTAACTCTCTGAACTTGGGATCCAAGATGCCAGGCTGCCAGAGCCAGTCCCAGTCCCAATCCCAGTGGGCTCACTTGTTTGGATGTACCAAGGACAGAGTCAGTATTTCTTGGTATCTACTGATGTGAGGATTGCCAAATGCCAGGACAGATCTGAAGAGGGGCCTTTCTTGAGAAAGCAGGTAGTGGCTCACCGCTGGCTCCTGAGAACTTCACAGAGTTTGCAAAGGAGACAGATCTGAGACAGGACAGGACATTTCATTGGAACATAATACGGCCCAACAGACAGAGGACACTCCAGATAGTCAGAGACCTACTTGCGGGAAGGAGATGCCTTTGTGAGTGTGAGTGTCAGTTTGTGGTTTTGTCTCCTGTTCTGAGAATAGGTAGGAAAGACAGTTTGTTTGGTTTGGAATGGACTGTTTCTAGTAAGTCTTTTGACAAGGTGAGTGATTCTATGCCTGTGTATCCCACGGTGTCCGTGGTTGTAGACATTAGAAAAGAGAATGCATCAATGGATATGTCTTGTCTTGTAGAAAGCTTCCCAGCATTCATCCTGCCCAATTTATGAATGAACTGCAGCTTGCCTTATGGAGGGACAACACCTACTATCTTCCTAAGTTCCTGTTTTCTTCCTGAATTCTGGCAACTCTGCAGAATAGGCTCATGGTTTTGTGTCCAAGATATGTACCACCTCCAAGCTCTGTTACATGGCCATGTACTGGATAGCGGTAAGGAATGGCGAGCATCTCAGAAAACTCAGATATCAGTGTGACCAGGAAATTCTCAATGGAGAAACCCTGCTTTGGGCCATTCTCTTACCTATGTTTCTGTTGCCCTGAATGTCAGGAAGGTCTTTGCCTCAGGCCACCCCTTTGTGAAGCCTGAAGAAAACAGTTTTCAAATGAAAATGAATGGTCATCACCTGTGGCTCTTTGCTTAGTTTCTTTGGAAATGGATGTGTCTTAATCAGCCTCTTGGACCTGTGTGAGGTTGTGGCTTAGATTCTCAGCACCTGATGGATCTAAAGAAAGATCCCATGTGTGCATCCAAACCAAAATGGCAAAAAGATCAGTTATGGTGGATGAAGTGTCTTGCCTTCCTTTGTTATGTTCCTGACCTACATCAAGTGAGAATAGGGATCATTTGGTTCAAATGAAATCTTCAAAGCCCTAAAGAAGTGCTTGGGTTTTCTCATTATTCCAAATCACATAAAGAATCTATACCTGACAGGCAGTAGGCTTCAAAATGGAGAAGCAGAGCAGTATTAACTGCAGTCCTATTTTATCACTCCTGGTTCAAATGCAGGGTGTCCAGGCCCCCATGACTTTAGGCAAATGAGGGGTAAGAGAGCTTATTTTGGACACTAACACATACCCCACTAGACTCTGACTACTAATCCTAACATGATGGAGAATAATAACCAAAACAGAATAGAAATACAAGCAGTTCAGAGGAGTCATGTTGTATAATTGGACTTGCCTTTTGCATTATATAGGGTAGGAATTATAAATCTACTCAATTTTTAATTAAAACAGTTCTCCATGTGTTTTTAAAAGTTTTTAAAGTTAACAAATATGTGAATTCCTCTCTCCCTTTCTCTGTGGCCTATTCAGCACATGTGTTTTTATATGCACATATAGAATCCTACCTGGTATCACATGTATATACTTGAGAGGTTGCTGACTTGGCAGATGCAAATTGTGAGAAGAGATCACTCCTCTTAATGCTGTTGGAACTGAAAATTCAAACTATTGGTGACCTTTCTAGCTGAACAAAATTATATATAAATCCATGTTCAGTAAAAAGTATATTTTGGGATGTGTGGATTATATATATTTCATAATAAATTTCGATTGGCATATATATTGCTACTTTTTAATGTCTGTGTGAGTGTGTGTGTGTATATATATATAGGCATATGTATATATATATATATCTATATATATCTATATATCTATATATCTATATATCTATATCTATATCTATATCTATATCTATATCTATATCTATATATATATATATATATACACACTCTCCAGATTTTTGAAAATATGAAATATATGTGTCTTATTATACACTCCCAAAATTTATTCATGTTCATGTATGTGGATTTATTATCAACTTTTCACAAGATTATTCTCAGAAATATTCATCCACCTGAAATACATATTTGTTTCCTAGTACTGAAAACTAACTTCAGTGAATGATGCATACAAATCCTAATATTTCTACAGTTACTGACCAAGTTTAACATCAATGCAAGTAGATTCCTATGGGACATGATATGTATTTTGACGTTCATTTGTATTCAACACTGGTACATTACTATTTCTTCAGTTTATGCACATCATGGGATATATATTTCATCCACAAGTTCGCTAATTTATATCAAATTGTTTCACTTTCAATTACTTCCTGCTTCAGAACACACGTATTCCTCCATGTTTCTTGACTAGTCTCTTCATGAGACTTCTTTACAAACACATTATTTTCGATTTCCATAATTACTTTTGAAGCAAAACTCACACACCCTTAATGACAAACCATAACCCTCATATTACCATTAGATGTATAACTGATAGGAATGAATGACTGTGTATCAATATAAGATTTCTTGTAAATTTTAAGATATCAATTTAATCCATTATTTAAAGTGGAATCAGTTATATTATTTATTCACAGTATCATCTATTCATGCATTATCTCTATATTCATACACACAGGGTACACCTCTTTGTACCCGCAATACTAATTTATACATCTTCAAAATATTGCTCCCTGAAATGGTGGAAAAAATACTTATGTCACCTGATCTACCTATACATTTTATCACAGTACTATTTTGGATACAAAATGCAAAGATCACACATATGTTTGTACAAAAGCCTAAATTGAATGGGAGCATGGATTACTAAAAACATTGATGTCTAGGTTGCCTAATTCTCTCAAATGTCCATCCTATTGGTGACTACATATTTGTTTCTTCGAAGATTATATAGTCAACATCAACCCTGTTAAAATGTCTAATCCTATCACTCACTTTATACTTTGCCTGATTTCCTACTGTCTCTATTGATGTTTCCTTTCCTACATATTTTCCCCAGTTTACCTATGTGACTGACTCTTCACATGTGCTGACATTGACATTCATTCTATTACCGAAACCCTATTGATAAAGAACTTTTGGTCCATATCCTGTACTCACACTTCTTGCAAAACCTACCGACTATCTTCCTAATCCTATGGACTATCCCTGTTTGAGTGGATGTTCTTTTCTACAATCTATCATCCAAGGTACAAGGTCCTATGTCATTGATAATCAATTTATCTGAGACATCACTGCAGAACGTAATTCAAAGCTAAGTATCCAAATCAAAGGCCCAATGCCAATATGGACTTTAAATCTTACTACATTTCTGTTTTCATACATATTTTTCAACTCTATGTTCTTATATATATCACAGATTCCCAATACCATTATTCATCCAGCAAAATGATTCCTAACCCAAAACAAACATGTAATTAACCCTAACCATAAACTGTTCCCTCAATCTACATTTACAAAAGAGCAGGGACAGAGTTGGTCTTACAATACAGGAAAGTAGGGGATTGTCCACCTGCTGAGAACCTCAAAGGTCCATGCAGAATTGATCCCTGGAGAAGATGTAGGCAGGTATGAAGGTCCTGAGAGATCAAAAGTCATCTTCCATGCCAAACAACCTGGTCAGGATGAAGGCTTTTGTCTGAATCAGCCTCACTCTTCTTAATCTAGAGAAGATGGACCAAATGAGGCCTGTGTGGAGAGCTGTTCCCAGGTGCCTATGGTTGATATACCATTCTAACTTGTGAGAGTGTCACAGAAATACGGTCAGCCTACATGTCATGGGACACTTGGATGCATGTGTTAGGACAAACTGGTTGCCAAGGCAGTAACCTCATTCAGTTCCTGAAAGAAGTTACCTCACCTCACTTTTTTGTTCATGGCACTTTCTGAACTTGGGATCCAGGAAGCCAGGCACCTAGAGCCTGTCTCAGTCTCAGACCCAGTGGTCTCACTTGTTTGATATAACAAGGACAGAGTCAGTCTTTCTTGGTATCTACTGATGTGAGAATGGACAAATGACAGGAAAGCTCTTAAGAGGGGCCTTTCCTGAGAAAGAAGGCAGTGGCTAACTGCTGGCTCCTGACAACTTCACAGAATTGGCCATGGACACCAGATGTGAGATAGGAGAGGCCATTTCAGGGGAACATAGTATGGCCTATCAGTCAGAGGACACTCCGGATAGTCACAAACCTACTTGGAGGAAGGAGGTGCTTATCTGGCTGGGGGTGTGGGTTTGTGGTTTTTTTCTCATGCTCTGAGAATGTGTCTGAAAGGCGGTTTGTTTGGTTTGGAGTAAAGTGTTTCCAGAAAGTCGTATGAAAAGGCGAGTGTTTCTATGTCTGTGTATCTCACTGTGTCAGTGGTTGTAGACATTAGCAAAGAGAATGCATCAATGGATGAGTCTTGTCTAGTAGAAAGCTTCCCAGCATTCATCCTTCCCAATTTATGAATAGACTGCGGCTTGCCTTATGGACCGGCAACACCTGCTATCTTCCTAAGTTACTGTTTGCTTCCTGAATTCTGGCCACTCTCCAGAATAGGCTCATGGTTTTGTGTCCAAGATATGTACCACCTCCAAGCTCTGTGACACGGCCATGTGTTGGTTAAATGAAGGGCATGGCGAGCATCTCAGAAAACTCAGATATCAGTGTGACCAGTAAAGACTCAGTGGAGAAACCATGCTTTGGGCCTTTTCCTTACCTAATGTTCTGTTGCCCTGAATGTCAGGAAAGTCTTTGCCTCAGGCCACCCTTTTTGAAGCCTGAAGAAAAGTTTTCAACTGCAAATGAAGGGGCATCAACTGTGGCTCTTTGCTTAATTGCTTTGGAAAGGGATATGTCTTAATCAGCCTCTTGGCCTTGTGTAATTCTGTGGCTTAGATTCTCTGCACCTGATGGATCTAAAGAGAGATCCCATGTATGCATCCAAAAGCAAAATGTCCAAAAGAGCAATCATTGTGAATGAAGTCTCTCTCCTTCCGTGGTAAGGTTCCTGACCTCCATTAAGTGAGAATAGGCCTCCTTTGGGTCAAATAAGTTCTTCAAAGCCCTGCAGATTCTAGCCCATAGGTGATTGGGTTTTCTCATGACTCCAATTCACATGAAGAATCTAAATCCCACCATCAGTAGGCCTCAAATTTAAGAAGCAGAGCAAAATAAACGGCAGGCCTATTTGATCACTCTTAGTTCACAGGAAGGGTGTCCAGGCCACCCTGACTTTAGGCAAATGAGGGGCAAGGAAGCTTATTTTGGACACTGTCTTGGGCTGCACCCCTCATGGAAACCTCCAGCCAGAGGTTATGATGAGTGTCTGTATGGAAGAAAATGAGGGCCATGTGGGAGTGTTTTGGTTTTAATTGTAGTCATTTTTGTGGCGGTTAGTAGAGATTACATGGTCCACCTTGGCTTGAACTTTGGTGGGATTCTGCATAAAGACTGAGTTCTCGTACTGAACTCAGAGAAGTATTGCCATGAATAGTGTTGGAATTTTAGGAGGCCACGCATGAGAGTCGCCCTTGGAAACTGAGATCTAGGCCCAGGGTAATTATTCACAGAGCACTGGAAATCTCAGCCAGGATATCACATGATTTTGTTTGAAAAACTTGGCAACCATTGTTGAGAGTCAAAACACACATGGACCTCACATTGTAGACCTCAATGTTTCTGGATTCATGTGACCTTTTGGCCACTCTTTGGGAAGTCTTTCCTGTGAGAGATCTCCAGATATTTCATTGAAATGAGCTTCCTCACCATTTAATAGTTCCAGAATGCCTCCAACTTCATCCTTGAAAAATGGCTAGGTCAATATATCATGAAATTTTTAAAATTCCCATGACAAGTTGGCACTGGAGATTCTTTGGATATCCTGTGGCCGATCATAAGAATAACAGTCAGTGCCTTGATTGACTGGTTTTCATAAAAATTGTGCAGAACAGTGATGCCAGGAAGTTGGAGCCTGCTGAGGAGTGGGCCTAGAGCATTGGTGGGCAGGTGTGTGATAAAACATCTGCGGTGTGTTCATGTGGATCTGCCTTTGGCTTCCAAATGGCTTGTGACTGATGTGGTGCAGCCAGCAGTCCCTTCAATGTAAAGGCATCTTGTTATATGCAGAGGTTTTAGGGAAATATTTAGAATCAGGTTGCTATGGTCAAGGGGGCAACTATGTGGGATATAAGCCTGTTAGGTGCATTCTCCTGCAGACCCTGACCCACCACACGTGATAGAACCCCCTCACGCACAGAGTAACAGTTGAATTCTTTGTATTTCTTGAAGCAAATACCAAAATCCCAGTGCAGCAGCAAGAAACACCACGAAAAGTGGAGAATGACCAAATAGCTTCACAGACCCATGTGGATACACTTAGCCCCTCGTGTCCACAGTTTACCTACAAAGAGAGTATTCAGCACTGCTGACTCATGTTCAGGGAAAATAAGAAACCATGTCCTCCAGGTCACATAGATGAAGACGCTGATTTGATGGTCTCACTACAAACGAAGCTGAAGCTCCCGACAACAACATATATTTCAAGTGCCCACCCTCAGAGGCAGTTTCGCAAGAAGTCTTTACGCCAGCAGAGCTCCATGTTTTTGGAATGATTACACTGTCCCTTACTTTTGGAATCTCCTCTACCTCCTCCAAGGTTGTGAACTCCTGAGCATATTCCATTCCAGATATTTATTCACAGATTTTCTAACTCTTCTCTTCTAATTGTGTCTTACTCTGCGCGATTGTAATGTCAAGGCATTGTTCTGGATGAGAGTGGGAAGATTTTTGTGTACCACATATTTACATACACTTTGGATTCATTTTCCAATTTTCCTTTCAAAATACTGAATACCTCACACTAACACTTACCCTACTAGACTCTGACAACTAATCCTAATAAGATGGAGAAAAATAAACCAAAAAAAATAGAAATACAAGCAGTTCAGAGAAGGCATGGTGTATAGTGGAATTGCCTTTTGCATTATTTAGGGTAGGAGTTATAAATCTAGTCAATTATTTGTTAAAATATTTCTCCATGTGTTTTAAAGTTAACAAATATGTGAATTCCTGTTTCCCTGTCTCTGTAGTCTATTCAGCACATGTATTTTTACATGCAATTATAGAATCTTACCTGATACCACACGTACATTTTTGTGAAGTGGCTGACTTGGCAGATACAAATTTTAAGAGATCACTCCTCCTAAACGCTTTAGAACTGAAAATTCAACCTATGCGTGAGCTTCCTAGTTGAACAACATTATACATAAATCCATGTTAAATAAAATAAATATTTTTGGATCTCTGGATGATATAAATTTCATGGTGAATTTCATATAGCATATATTATGCTATTTTTAATGTCTGTGTGTGTTTGTGTGTGTGTATATATATATATATATATATATATATATATATATATATATATATATATTAATTCTCCAGATTTTTCAAAATATGAAATATGTGTCTTATTATACACTCCCTTAACTCATTCATATTCAAGTATGTGGATTTATAATCAAATTTTCTCAAGAGTTTTCTCAAAATATTCATTCTCCTGATATACATATTTGTTTCTTAGTACTGAAAACTAACTTTAGTGAATGGTGCATACAAATCCTAATATTTCTACAGTAACTGACCTAGTTTAACATCAACGCAAGTAGATTCCTATGGGACATGATGTGTATTTGGATGTTCATTTTATTCAACACTGGTACATTACTATTTCTTCAATTTATTCACATCATGGGATATATATTTCATCCACAAGTTCGCAAGTTTATAGGCATTTGTTTCACTTTCAATCATTTTCTTCTTCAGATCACATGTATTCCTCCATGTTTCTTGACTGGTCTTTTTATGAGACTTCTTTCCAAACACATTAATTTAGATTTCTATGATCACTTATGAAGCAATACTCACACACCTTTCATGATAATCATAACCCTAATATTACATATAGATGTATTACTGGTTGGAATGAATGATATTATATCAATACAAGATTTCTTATAATATTTCATATATTAATTCAATCCATTATTTAAAGTGGGAACAGTTAAATTATTTATTCAAAATGTGGTCTATTCATGCATTATGTCTATATTCATGGACACAGGGTACACCTCTTTTACCCCCAATAGTAATTTATAGGTCTTGAAAACATTACTTCCAGAAATGCTTGAAGAAATGCTCATGTCATCTGATCCACATATACATTCTATGACAGTAATATTCTGGACAAAAAATGCAAAGGTCACACTTATAATTGTACCAAAGCCTAAAATGAAAGTGAACATGGATTACTAAAAGCATCCATGTCCAGGTTTCCTAATGCTCTCAAATGTCAATCCTAATGGTCACTGCATATTTGTTTCTTCTTAAGATTATATATTCAAACTCAACAGTGTACAAAATGTCTAATCCTATCACTCACTTTATACTTTGCCTGATTTTGTAAAGTTTCTATTATTATCTGCTTTTCTACATATTTTTCAAAGTTCATCATTGTGACTGAATTTTCATATGTGCTGACATTTACATTCACTCTCTAACTGAAAGCCTATTGCTAAAGAAATTTCCGTCCAAATCCTGTACTCACTCTTCTTCCTAAACCTACCGACTATCTACCTAATCGTACCGACTATCCCTTTTTGACTGAATGTTCTCTTCCTCATTCAATCATCCAATGTACAAGGTCCTATGCCATTGTAAATGGATTTATCTGAGACATCTGTGCAGAACCTAATTCAACACTACGTATCCCAATCAAGGGCCTAATGCCCTTCTGGGCTTCAAATCCTAGATTTCTGTTTTCATACATATATTTTACCAATATAATTTAATAAATATCGCATGTTCCCAATACCATTATTCATCGCGCAGAATGATTCCTAACCGAAATCGAACCTGTTATTACCCTAACCATCATCGCCTGGAGGTCATTCCTCAAAAAAAGGAAAAACCAACAAATAAATGAGCTCACACTTCATCTCAAAGCCCTAGAAAAGGATGAACAAAACAACAGCAAATGCAGTAGAAGGCAAGAAGTAATTAAAATCAGAGCGGAAATCAACAAAATTGAAACAAAAGAAACTATTGAAAAAATCAACAAAACTAAAAGTTGGTTCTTCGAAAAAATAAACAAGATTGACAGACCCTTAGCCATGCTAACGAAGAGGAGAGTGAACTCAAATTACTAACATACAGGATGAAAAAGGCAATATCACAACAGATGCTACAGAAATTCAGAAGACAATTAGAAATTATTTTGAAAACCTATATTCCAATAAAATAGAAGATAGTGAAGACATCGATAAATTTCTTAAGACATATGATTTGCCCAGACTGAGTCAGGAGGATACACACAATTTGAACAGACCAATACCAATGGATGAAATTGAAGAAGCAATCAAGAGACTACCCACCAAGAAAAGCCCGGGACCGGATGGGTATACAGCGGAGTTTTACAAAACTTTTAAAGAAGAATTAATACCAATACTTTTCAAGTTATTTCAGAAAACAGAAAAAGAGGGAGCTCTTCCAAATTCATT
Organism: Callospermophilus lateralis; assembly: GCF_048772815.1. Taxonomy (NCBI): domain Eukaryota; kingdom Metazoa; phylum Chordata; class Mammalia; order Rodentia; family Sciuridae; genus Callospermophilus; species Callospermophilus lateralis. The sequence continues at coordinate 256,737 of NW_027512439.1, forward strand.
CTATGAGGCCAACATCACGTTGATTCCGAAACCAGGCAAAGACACATCAAAGAAAGAAAACTTCACAACAATAACCCTGATGAACCTAGATGCAAAAATCCTCAATAAAATTCTGGCGAATCGGATACAAAGGCACATCAAAAAAATTGTGCTCCATGATCAAGTAGGATTCATCCCTGGGATGCAAGGATGGTTCAATATACGGAAATCAATAAATGTTATTCACCACATGAATAGACTTAAAGATAAGAACCATATGATCATCTCGATAGATGCAGAAAAAGCATTTGACAAGTACAGCATCCCTTGATGTTCGAAACATTAGAAAAACTAGGGATAACAGGAAATTACCTTGACATTGTAAAAGCTATCTATGCTAAGCCTCAGGCTAGCATCATTCTGAATGGTGAAAAATTGAAGGCATTCCCTCTAAAATCTGGAACAAGACAGGGATGCCCTCTATCACCACTTCTATTCAATATAGTTCTCGAAACACTGGCCAGAGCAATTAGACAGACGAAAGAAATTAAAGGCATAAAAATTGGAAAAGAAGAACTTAAATTATCATTATTTGCGGATGACATGATTTTATACATAGAAGACCAAAAAGGGTCTACAAAAAAACTACTAGAACTAATAAATGAATTCAGCAAAGTAGCAGGATATAAAATCAACACGCATAAATCAAAGGCATTCTTGTATATCAGCAACAAAACTTCTGAAATGGAAATGAGGAAAACCACTCCATTCACAATATCCTCAAAAAAAATAAAATACTTGGGAATCAACCTAACAAAAGAAGTGAAAGATTTATACAATGAAAACTACAGAACCCTAAAGAGAGAAGTAGAAGAAGATCTTAGAAGATGGAAAAATATACCCTGTTCCTGGATAGGCAGAACTAACATCATCAAAATGGCGATATTACCAAAAGTTCTATATAGGTTTAATGCAATGCCAATCAAAATCCCAAAGGCATTGCTTGTAGAAATAGATAAAGCAATCATGGAATTCATATGGAAAAATAAAAGACCCAGAATAGCAAAAGCAATTCTAAGCAGAAAGTGCGAATCAGGCGGTATAGCGATACCGGATTTCAAACTATATTACAGAGCAATAGTAACAAAGACAGCATGGTACTGGTACCAAAACAGGCGGGTGGACCAATGGTACAGAATAGAGGACACAGAGAACAATCCACAAAGTTACAACTATCTTATATTTGATAAAGGGGCTAAAAGCATGCAATGGAGGAAGGATAGAATCTTCAACAAATGGTGTTGGGAAAACTGGAAATCCATATGCAACAAAATGAAACTGAACCCCCTCCTCTCACCATGCACAAAAGTTAACTCAAAATGGATCAAAGACCTTGATATCAAATCAGAGACTCTGCGTCTGATAGAAGAAAAATTTGGCTACGATCTACATATAGTGGGGTCGGGCTCCAAATTCCTTAATAGGACACCCATAGCACAGGAGTTAATAGCAAGAATCAACAAATGGGACTTACTTAAACTAAAAAGTTTTTTCACAGCAAAAGAAACAATAAGAGAAGTAAATAGGGAGCCTACATCATGGGAACAAATATTTACTCCTCACACGTCAGATAGAGCCCTAATATCCAGAATATACAAAGAACTTAAAAAATTAGACAATAAGATAACAAATAACCCAATCAACAAATGGGACAAGGACCTGAACAGAAACTTCTTAGAGGAGGACATACAATCAATCAACAAGTACATGAAAAAATGCTCATCATCTCTAGCAGTCAGAGAAATGCAAATCAAAACCACCCTAAGATACCATCTCACTCCAGTAAGATTGGCAGCCATTATGAAGTCAAACAACAACAAGTGCTGGCGAGGATGTGGGGAAAAGGGTTCTCTTGTACATTGCTGGTGGGGCTGCAAATTGGTGCAGCCAATTTGGAAAGCAGTATGGAGATTCCTGGGAAAGCTGGGAATGGAACCACCATTTGACCCAGCTATTGCCCTTCTCGGACTATTCCCTGAAGACCTTAAAAGAGCGTATTACAGGGATACTGCCACATCGATGTTCATAGCAGCACAATTTACAATAGCTAGATTGTGGAACCAACCCAGATGCCCTTCAATGGATGAATGGATTAAAAAAATGTGGCATCTATACACCATGGAGTATTACGCAGCACTAAAAAATGACAAAATCTTGGAATTTGCAGGGAAATGGATGGCACTAGAGCAGATTATGCTTAGTGAAGCTAGCCAATCCCTAAAAAACAAATACCAAATGTCTTCTTTGATATAATGAGAGCAACTAAGAATAAAGCAGGGAGGAAGAGCAGGAAGAAATGATTAACATTAAACAGAGACATGAGGTGGGAGGGAAAGGGAGAGAAAAGGGGAATTCCATGGAAACGGAGGGAGATCCTCATTGTTATACTAAATTACATATAAGAGGTTGTAAGTGGAATGGGAAAACAAACAAGGTGAGAAATGAATTACAGTAGAAGTGGTAGAGAGAGAAGATGGGAGGGGAGGGGAGGGGGGATAGTAGAGGATAGAAAAGGTGGCAGAATACAACAGTTACTAGTATGGTATGATGTAAAAATTTGGATGTGTAACTCATGTGATTCTGCAATCTGTACTTGGATAAAAAAGGGAGTTCAAAACTCACTTGAAGCTAATGTATGCTAATGTATGAAATATGATATGTCAAGAGCTTTGTAGGGTTTTGAACAACCAATAAAAAAAAAAGAAATTTCCGTCCAAATCCTGTACTCACTCTTCTTCCTAATCCTACCGACTATCTACCTAATCGTACCGACTATCCCTTTTTGACTGGATGTTCTCTTCCTCATTCAATCATCCAATGTACAAGGTCCTATGCCATTGTAAATGGATTTATCTGAGACAACTGTGCAGAACCTAATTCAACACTACGTATCCCAATCAAGGGCCCAATGCCCTTCTGGGCTTCAAATCCTAGATTTCTGTTTTCATACATATATTTTACCAATATAATTTAATAAATATCGCAGGTTCCCAATACCATTATTCATCGCGCAGAATGATTCCTAACCCAAATCGAACCTGTTATTACACTAACCATACACTGTTCCCTCAATCTAACTTTACAGAAAAGCAGGGACAGAGTTGGTCTTACAATACAGGAGTGTAGGGAAACTTCCACCTGCTGAGAACCTCGAAGGTCCATGCAGAAATGATCCATGGAGAAGATGTAGGCAGCTATGAAGGACCTGAGGGAGGAAAAGTCAACTTCCATGGTAAACAACCTGGTCAGGATGAAGGGATGTGTCTGAATCAGCCTCTTTCATCTTAATGTAGAGAAGATGGACCAAACCAGGCCTGTGTGGAGAGCTGTTCCCGGGTGCCTATGGTTGATAGACCATTCTAACTTGTGAAAATGTCAGAGCGAGTAGGTGCATCCTCCATCTCATGGGACCCTTAGAAGCAACTTTTAGGAAAAAGTTGTTGCCAAGGCAGTGACCTCATTTAGTTCCTGAAGGAAGTGACCTCACCTCACTTCCTTGGTGATGGAACTCTCTGAACTTGGGATACAGGAAGTCAGGCACCCAGAGCCAGTCCCAGTTCATGTCCCAGTGGTCAAACTTGTTTGGATTTTCCAAGGACAGAGACAGTCTTTCTTGGTACCTACTGATGTGAGGATGGCCTAATGCCAGGAAGGTCTGAGGAGGGGCCTTTCCTGAGAAAGAAGGTAGTGGCTCACCGCTGGCTCCTAACAGCTTCACAGAGTTGGACACGGAGACCAGATCTGAGAGAGAACAGCCCGTTATGGGGGAATATATTATGGCCCACCAGTCAAAGGACACTCCATATTTTCACAGACCTACTAGGGGTCTGTGTGGGTGTGGGTGTGGGTGTGGGTTTGTGGTTTTGTCTCATGTTCTGAGAATAGGTAGGAAAGTCGTTTTGTTTGGTTTGGTGTGAATTGTTTCTAGTAAGTCTTTTGACAAGGCGAGTGTTTCTATGTCTGTGTATCCCACTGTGTCCGTGGTTGTAGACATTAGAAAAGAGAGCGCATCAATACATATGTCCAATCTAGTAGAAATCTTACCAGCGTTCATCCTGTCCTATTTATGAATGGTCTACGGCTTTCCATATGGATCGGCCACTCCTAATATCTTCCTAAGATCCTATTTTCTTTCTGAATTTTGGCCAAACTCCAGAATAGGCTCATGGTTTTGTGTCCAAGATATGTACCACCTTTAAGCTCTGTGACATGGCCATGTACTGGATAGCTGAAGGCAATGGTGAGCATCTCAGAAAACTCAGATATCAGTGTGATCAGGAAAGTCTCAGTGGAGAAACCCTGCTTTGGGCCTTTTGCTTACCTATTGTACTATTGCCCTTAATGTCAGGAAAGTCTTTGCCTCAGGCCACCCCTTTGTGAAGACTGAAGAGTTTTCAAATGGAAATGAATGGGCATCACCTTTGGCTCTTTGCTTAATTGCTTTGGAAAGGGATGTGTCTGAATCAGCTTCTTGGCCCTGTGTGAGGTTGTGGCTTAGATTCTCAGCACCTAATGGATCTAAAAAAATCCCATGTGTGCATCCAAAACCAAAATACCCATAAGAGCAGTCATTGTGGATGAAGTCTCTCACCTTCCTCTGTAAGGTTCCTGACCTCCATCTTTGAGAATAGGGATCCTTTGGGTCAAATGAGTTCTTCAAATCACTACAGAGGCTAGGCCATAGGTGCTTGGGTTTTCTCATGACCCCAATTAACATAAGGAATCTAAACCCCACAGTATTTAGGCCACAAAATGGAGAATCAGAGCAGTATTAAGGGCAGGCCTCTTTCATCACTTCTGGTTCACAGGAAGGGTCTCCCTGCCACACTGACTTTAAGCAAATGGGGGAAAGGGACCTTATTTTGGATACTGTCTTTGGCTTTGGCCCTCATGGAAACCTACAGCCTGAGGTTATGATTAGTGTCTATATGGAAGAAGATGAGGGCCATGTGGGAGTGTTTTGGTTTTAATTGTGGTCATTTTTGTGGCCTTTGGAAGAGATGACTGGGTCCACCTGGGCTTGAACACTGGTGTGATTCCCCTTAGAAACTGAGTTATGGAACTGACCTCAAAGAAGTATTGCCATGTATTGTGTTGGGATTTTAGGAGGCCACGCATGAGAGTCGCCCTTGGAAACTGAGATCAAGGCCCAGGGTGGCTTTCCACAGAGCACTGGGAATCTCAGGAAGGATATCACATGATTTTATTTTTAAAGAATTGGCAGCCATAGTTGCAAGTCAAAGCACAAAAGGATCACACATTGTAGACCTCAAATGCCTGGCTTAATGTGAGCTTTTAGCCTGTCGTTGGGAATCATTGCCTGTTAGAATTCTCCAGAGATTTCATTGAAATAAGCTTCCTCTCCATTTCATGGTTCCTGAATGAATTAAACCCCACAGTGCCTCAAACTTCATCCTTGAAAAAAGGCTAGATAAATACCATTAAATTTTTGAAATTCCCATGAACAGGTGTCAGTGGAGAACCTTTGGATGTCTTATAGATGATCATGAGTGTACCAGACAATGCCTTGATTGACTGGGTTTCATGAAAATCATGTAGAACAGAGATGCCAGTAATTTGGAGCCCGATGAGTAGTCGGCCTAGAGCAGTGGAGTGTAGGTGTTTGTTAAAACATCTGTGATGGGGTCATGTGGATCTGCCATTGGCTTCCAAATGGTTTGTGACTGACATGGTGCAGCCCCCATACCCTTGTATGTAAAGGCATCTTGTTATACGGAGAGGTTTCAGGGCAATGTTTAGAATCAGATTGCTATTGTCAAGGGGGCAAGCTATGTGGGATAGAAGCCTGGTTGGTGCACTCTCCTGCAGACCCTTAACCAACACATGTGACAGAACTCCCTCCAGCACTCTGTCCTAGTTGACCTCTTCGTATTTCGTGAAGCAAATACTAAACTCCCAATGCAGCTGCAAGAAACACCATGAAAAGTAGAGGAAGACCAAATGGCTTCAAAGTCCACACTGGGAGACACTTTGCCCCCAAATGGCAACAAATTACCTACAAAGAGAGAATTCAGCCCTGCTGCCTCATGTTTATTGGAAAATAAGAAACCATGTGCTCCAGGTCACACAGATGCAGACCCATATTTGATGGACTCACTACAAAGGAAGTTAAAACTCCTGACAACAACATATATTTCAAGTGCCCAACCTCAGAGGCAGTTTCTCAAGAAGTCTTTAGGCCAACAGAGCTCCATGTTTGTGGAGTTTTTACCATGTACCTTACTTTTCGAAACACCTCTACCACCTCCAAGGTTGTTAACTACTGAGAATTTTCCATTCCAGATGTGTATTCACAGATTTTCTAACTCTTCTTCTCTTATTGTGTCTTACTTGGGGTGAAGGTAATGTCAAGGCATTGTTCTGAATGAGAGTGGGAAGACTTTTCGGTAGCACATATTTGCATAAACATTGGATTCATTTTCCAATTTTCTATTCGAAATACTGAATCCCTGACTGTCAGAGGTAGAAGGAATTCTATTCTCCTTCAAAGAATAGCCTGACACTTACAAGAAACAGCCACCAGGAGACATCCTGTCTGAGAGACATCCTGTAGCCATCTGTCTCCCTGAGACATCCTGCGGCCATCTGTCTTTCTGAAACTTCCTGAGGTTATCTCACCTTGTGAAGACATCTAGGAACTGCCGATAAGAGAGATTTCCCACATCCAGCATACAAATACCCCTGTGTGAACAATAAAAGTTTGCAGCTTGATCAGAACTCCTGTCTTGCTGTCATCTCTCGTGTCTCTTGTCCCTTCATTCCTCCCTATCTAGGTTCGCTGCCCACGTTGATGTGTCCTGCCGGCTGGGACATCTGGCGCCCACTGACTGGGGCTTGAGCTTTTGATTGAGGGGGACCCCGTCCTCCTGGAAGATTTGGTCAAGCGGAGCTTGCAATAACTGCAGAAGACACCACCGAGAGACAGATCCAGGAGGAGCGTGGGGATGACGCACGGTGATTGACCCACTATGGGACAAGCAGTTTCGTCACATGATTTGTTTTTGTCAGGCTACAAGGAGTCCTTGCAGACATGGGGGCGCGTGTTTAGAAAAAAAGACTTAATTTTTTTTTTTCATACATAAGAGAGCAGTGTCCATGGTTTCCTCTTGAAAGGACCATTGATGGTAAAAGATGGCTTGGAGTAGGAGACTGTTTAAAAGATTATTATGAATCCTTTGGCCCAGAAAAAGTGCTTGTTCCCACGTTTTCTTACTGGAACTTAATTAATGAAATTCTTAAAAGTTCACCCTTTGACAATGGTACCTTAAAACTTGTCGAGGTTGGGGAAGAGGCTATGCAAATACTTCTCGTATCCCCTCGGCATGCCCATCAGTTAGTATAGACATAGACCCCTCTCAGGCTCCCCAGGACCATGGGAACCTTCCTGGTCCCCTTCAAAATACCACCCTAATGATTAAGGCTCCAATGGTTACCAACTGCCTTTATCCAGTTTTAAATTCCGGAGACTCATTGACCCCTGTAGAGGAGGCTACCTTGGAGAAGGAAGTAGCTCGCTACCATTCAGAAGACCCTGCACCTCTCAAGACCCTGCCACAACCTATAGGACTTACACATCCAACCCCTCCTATATCCCTCCTGCCTTTTGTGCTCTGGCCCTTCAGGGTACAAATGCCCCCCCCAGATATTTTTTCCCCACTTCCCTTGCCTAAACTGGCTCCATTGTGAGCATCCTTCCAACATAGACAGGAACAGATCCAACCTTTAAAAGAATTAAGATCCCTTCACTCTGAGCTCTGTTCATTAGCCTTAGGTATGGAGTCAAAGTAACTGGCCTACAGTGGTCTAATACAAAGGCGAAGCCACTCCATCAACCTGTGCTCGCCTTCCCAGTCACCACCAGTCAGATAGATAAGCCTGCCCAGGCTGAGGTCAAAGACTTAGACGAGGATCAAGAGGACGAAGCGGAGAAATGGAATAAGGAGATCAGGACTCAGAGGATGAGGAGTTCAGCCCTAGGCAGGCAGGAACCCAGAGTCTACAAAAAATTAAGCCTGCATTTTCCTGAAAAACTTAAAAAGGCTTGTGCTCACTATGGCCCCTTTGCACCCTACATGTTGGCTTTATTAGAAAGCCACAGCACACAATGACTTACTCCCAATGATTGGAAATTTTTAGACCAAGCTACCCTCAGTGCCAGAGACTTTCTGTTATGGAATGCAGATTTCAAAGAGCACTGTCGGGAAACTGCTCAAAAACTTTTAACTAAGGCCTCCTCTAAGTCCGGGACTTATGTTAAGCTAGTGGGCAATGAGCCTTTTGACACTAAAACTAAACAGGCACATTTCCCTGCTGGACTTTTGATGCAGATTCAGATGGCTGGCTTACATGCTTGGAGACACCTCCCTCAAAAGCCTCGGCTACCACTTCCCTGGCAAAAATTCGACAAGGGCCCGACGAGCCTTATAGCGACTTTGTTCCCAGGCTTAACCTAGCTGTGGAATGCTTGCTTGGACCAAGTGAAAACAAAAGCTCTTTTGTAAAACATCTTGCCTTTGAAAACGCCAACCTGGCATGTCAGGATGTTCTTCAACCACATAAGGATAAAGGGAAACTTTCTGACTTTATTCGACTCTACGCAGGGGTAGGTGCAGCTCATGCCATGGGTCTTGCCCTAGGTGCCACCTTTACCAAGACCTTTCACAATCCTGGCTCACGTACTTGCTTTACTTGTAAACAACCTGGCCATTTTGCACGCAAGTGTCCGACAGGCAAAGAAAGCCTAGGAATAGCATCTCCTTCAACTGGGGCTATACCGCCCCAAGCTACCCTTTGCCCTAGATGTGGTAAAGGTCATCACTGGGCCAGTGAGTGTAGATCTAAGACAAATGCCCTCAGACAGCCTATTTTTTCCTGCTTCTTGGGAAACTCCCTGCGGGGCCAGCCCCGGGCCACGACATCCCCCAGGACAAAACCAGGGGCAATAAGATTTTTTCCCTTCCAAACTCCCAACCTACCTCAAAATTCTTCTCCACAATTGCTTCCCTCCAACTAGCCACTCCAGGCAGCGCAGGATTGGACATCTGTGCCACCACTGAAACTATATTAGACTCAATGCAAGGGCCCCAGATAATACCCACTGGAATTATGGGTCCCCCTCCATCTCATATCTGTGCCCTTATTTTTGGAAGAGCCTCTACTAACTTACATGGTGTTCAGGTCTTTCATGGCATTAATACTAATGACTTCACTGGAGAAAAAAAATACTGGCCACAGCTATTGATGGAGTTTTGGCCATCCCAGCAGGAACAAGTCTTGCACAATTAATACTCCTTCCCTTGAATCCAGGAGGCACTTAACCACCCAAACCTACCGCGGGGGACTGCCTCCTTGGGCTGCTCTGATGTAAATTGGGTTCAACCCGTTTCTCAAAATAGACCCACCATTTCCTTACTTATTGAAGGAAAGGAATTCCAAGGAATTCTAGATACTGGAGCTGATGCCACAATTATTTCTCAAAAATATTGGTCATCAGCTTGGGCCCTCACCCCATCCTTGACTGACCTTAAAGGGATAGGACAGTCAAAAAATCCTCTGGTCAGCTCTACGGCTCTTAGCTGGACTGATAAAGAGGGTAATAAGGGAATTGTCACTCCTTTCATTGTTCCTGACCTCCCTGTTAACCTATGGGCCCGAGATATTTTGAGTCAAATGGAAGTTATTCATGCCAGTCCCAATTCCATGGTGACTCATCAAATGCTTCGTATTTATTTTGTCCATGGTATAGGCCTTGGGAGACTGAGACAAGGACTGGTTGAGCCAATAAAACCCATACAAAAAAGAAATACATATGGACTTGGGTATTCGGATTTTTAGTGTCAGTCTCTGACTCTCCTGTACCCCATGGAGATAAAATTATTTGGGAGACTCAGACTCTTGTGTGGTTGGATCAATGGTCCCTTACCCAAGAAAATTTGGAGGCTGCCTCCATGTTAGTGCAGGAACAGCTGGCAGCCGGCCATGTAGAGCCCTCAACCTCACCATCGAATACTCCAATTTTTGTTATCAAGTAAAAATCAGGCAAGTGGTGCCTTTTACAATATTTGTGTGCCATTAATAAACCTATGTGCCGAATAAGAGCACTACAGCCAGGCATTCCCACACCAGTGGCTATTCCCAAAAACTATTGTAAAATGATTATTGACTTAAAAGATTGTTTTTTTTTACCATTCCTTTACATCCTGAGGATAGACAATATTTTGCCTTTAGTCTCCCTCACCTTAATTTTCAGGGCTCTATGCAGAGATTTCAATGGAAGGTTCTTCCCCAAGGTATGGCCAACAGCCCTAGTCTTTGCAAAAAATATGTTGCTCAAGCAGTAGACCCTGTGAGAGAGCTATGGCCACAAATTTATATTTTACATTATATGGATGATTTGTAATTGCTGCACCTAATAACCATGACCTTAATAATTGTTACTTGGACCTTTACAAAATCCTCACTACCTTGGGACTACAGATAGCTCCTAATAAGGTTAAAACACAGGACTGTTATACCTATTTGGTCCGTAAACTTCAAGATAATCAGATCTAAATTCCTAAGATACAACTATGGGTGGACCATCTTCACACCCTTAATGATTTTCAAAAATTACTGGGGAATATTCAATGGCTAAAAACATTTAAAATTACCCATTTGTATACTTTTGTCCCTTAATGATATTTTGAGAGGTGATTCCCACCCCTCCTCCCCTCAAAAGCTTACTCCCGAGGCATGACAGGCATTAAACCAAGTCACAGAAGCCATTGCCAAACAGTTTTTTACAGAACATTCTTATAACCTTCCTCTGGTTCTGGTTATTTTACACACTCCTCATACACCCACAGGAATATTTCGGCAGCGAAATACACATTTTAGAAATAAAGGCTGCCTTTGCTTTGGGTCCATTTACCCACCACATTCTCCAAGGTTATTACTGTTTTTCTTGCTCAGGAAGCTTCTATTATTTTTAAATGTCGTTTGCTATCTCGACAACATTTTGGCAAAGACCATGATAATATTTTAATTTCATATACTAAAGACCAAACCCAATTTTTACTACAGACAGAGATTGAATGGCGTATTGCCTTATTAGGCTTTTTGGGAACAATTGATAACCACCTCCCCAATGACCCCCTTTTATATTTTGTCCAGTTACATCCATTTATTTTTGCCAAAATTTCTCAAAAGGCTCCCATTCCTCAAGTCCTTACTGTCTTTACAGACGGTTCCAGTAATGGCCGAGCAGTCTTTGTTGTCAATAACCAACCTAACACCTTTGATACTGTCTATCATTCAGCACAGTTTGTGGAATTGTTTGCCATAACACAAGTTTTTAAAACATTTCTTGATAATCCTGTTAATATTTATACATACAGTGCCTACATTGCTCATTCTGTGCCCCTGCTTCAGATTTCACCCACCATTAAGGCTTCTTCCAATGTGGCCCATCGGTTTCACCAGCTTCAGAAGCTAATTCAGGCCAGACAACACCCATTTTTCTTAGGACACATCAGGGCACACTCTGATCTTCCCAGCCCTCTAACACAAGGTAATGCCAAAGCTGATGCAGCAACTCGTTTCATCTTTTCAATTTTTGTTGGCTCCATTCAAAAGGCCACGGATTTACACAATCTTCACCATCTAAATTCCCAGAACCTTCGATAACTATGTAAAATTACCAGGCAACAGGCACGAGAAATAGTAAAAGCATGCCCTGGTTGCCCTGTGTCCCTCCCCATTCAACACTTGGGAGTTAACCCCCGAAGATTACTGTCCAATCAGTTTTGGCAAATGGATGTTACTCATTTTTCTGAATTTGGAAAAACCAAATATATACACGTTTCTGTAGATACCTTCAGCGGCCTTATTTTTGCATCACCACATTCTGGAGAGGCTATCAAAGATGTCCTTTCTTATCTTGTTTCAGTGTTTTCCGTAATGGGTAAACCAATACATATTAAAAAAAAAAAGATAATTGTCCTGCATATACCAGTGCCAAGTTTAAACAGTTTTGTGCTTCCTCGCAAATTTGTCATACTACTGGAATTCCATACAAGCCTCAGGCATTGTGGAACGTGCCCACCTTACCTAAAGACTTGGCTAACCCGCTTTAATGCTTCTGCACTTGTATTTACCACTCACAGGCATCGCCTTAATCATGCATTATTTGCCCTTATTTTTCTTTCCCTAGACAATGAAGGCCATTCGGCTGCAGACTGACACTGGCAATCCTCGTCCAATTCTGTTCGCCCACCTGTTATGTGGCACAATCCCCTTACAAATAAATGGAAAGGCCCAGGTCCTGTCCTCATCTGTGGACGAGGCTCAGCTTGTGTTTTGGACCAAGAGCAAGCAGCCCCAAGATGGTTACCAGAACGCCTGGTTAAACAGGTTAATGGCTTACCTCAACACGGGGATGGAGGCCCTCACCCTGAGGACAAATTTTCCTCTTTTTCAGATGCAGCCAACAATCTGTGTGAGGATCCTACTTAAGGCACTTCTGCTGAACAGGATTGTACACGGAGGCTTTGGCCCTCCACCTTCCAACATCATGGAGTACCTTTTTGGCCCTCCCTGTGAACGCAAGGGAGGATCTTGGTCTCAGGCTCCCACTAGTTTGACCCAGACTGCTGACTGCGTGACTAAGGTGGCTTACCTCCGGGCCGAGGTTGACCATAAACTCAGAGGAGTTCATCAGCCTAAATTGGTATGTGTTAACAAGCCAAAGATTATTCCCCCTAGTACAAGTAATGCTCTCTAAAATTGTTCTGCAACTTGAACGCATACCCAAGCGATGCATGCCACTTGTTATGCGTCGGCCTCAATTTGTGTCAACAAGAAGGGAGAACAATTTTTTGAAGCCTCCCTAACTAAAACTCATGCAGCAGGAGGGACCACTATTCATTATACCCCCATTCTTTTTGACCGGGGAGGAGAAGGCAAATACACCAAGCTACAGTCAGCTGGGTGCCAAGGCCCTGTTGGTAAACCCCCCTTCTGCCCCATTAAGGCACCTACAGGGGTCGCTGATGGTGGAGGATTCCCTTATGCTGTCAAGCATCCTCAGATAATCAAACTTTTGAAACGCCAAATCCCTGAGCTCACATATCATCTCTTAATATAGCCAAAATGCCAGCTCCCCGGTTTAGATAACAATATATTAGATATTTTGGAAACTACCTTCTCCTTGCTTAATAATTCCAACCCCACCTTTGCTGGTGATTGCTGGCTCTCCATGACAACAGGGGCAATCATGCCTATTGCAGTTCCTATTAATTCTATCATAGACGATGATAATACATGCCAACCCAGATTTCCTTTTAAAGTACAGTCTATAGGCACTTTTACAATATGTCTTTTAGGCGCGATGCAAAATAATACCTATGATATTGATGTTGGAGTTCCTTCCTTTGGAAATTGCTCAACAGTACAAAACTATTCCTCACCCACCCCATCTCTTTGTCCCTCCAATGGCACAGTTTTGATGTGTGGAGGAAACTCGGCCTTCCTGAGGCTTCCATCGAATTGGACCGTTGGCTGTATTCTTGCCTTATTACTCCCTGATATAACTATTGTCCCAGGAGACAAAACTCTATGCATTCCTAGTCTAGACACCTTAGTCAAAAGACACAGGCGGGCAATACAGGCCTTACCACTCTTTGCCAGCCTTGGAATAACAGCTGCTGTGAACACAGGTACAGCTGGCTTAGGCATGGCTATACACTCTTAGCGTCGCCTGTCTCAACAACTTATAAATGATGTAAAAACTCTATCAGGAATCATTAAAGATTTGCAGGACCTAGTAGACTCCCTGGCAGAAGTGTTCCTTCAAAACAGAGAAGGCTTAGATTTACTGACAGCTAACCAGGGAGGTATTTGCTTGGCCTTAGGGGCACGATGCTGCTTTAATGCCAATAAATCAGTCATAGTACGCACTAAAATTAAGCAGCTTCAAGAAGATCTAGAAAAGAGACGAAGGGAACTTTTTGAAAATCCCCTCTGGACTGGGTTTAATGGATTTCTACCCTACCTTCTTCCCCTATTAGGCCCTTTGTTGGGTTTACTTTTAATGGTGTCCATAGGACCCTGCATTATAAACAGGCTTGTACAATTTATTATAGAACAGATTAATATTTTGGCCTCTAAGCCCATACAGGTCCACTATCATCACCTGGAGATGGAAGACCATGCTGCCAACATTTAAAAGGATGTTCTACCCTTCTCACAGGCTTATTTCTTAAGTTTACATCCCCACAGATCTCTCTTTCTTACATGAAACTATAAGTAACAGCTCTGACCAACCATCTTCTGCCATTGCCATAAGGGTTCGTCCTCCATGGGCCCCTTCAGTTGGGGGGGGGGATGCACCCATTGAGTGAGGACGTTAGGCCATAATAACGGAGGATGCAGGATGGACTGCAGGAGGATGAATCCACGGATACCAAAACAGAAGACCTCTTAGTGACACGCTCTGGTGCATGGCGGTCGGCATGCTTCCCTTTTAAAGCCGTCTCCTCCAAAAATATGCCAAGGCCACCAAGAAATCTTGTAAACATGCTCTCTCGAATCAGGAGATATTCAAAGGCCTGCTAGAGAAACAGAGCCTCTATCACCCCCTAAAACATTGGCCGGTAAGGTATGGTCAAATATTTTATATAAGAAAGGGGGAGAGGTCAGGGGCTAGAAGGAAGTTCTCCTTCAAAGTATAGCCTGACACTGAAAAGAAACAGCCCCCTGGGAGATATCCTGCCTGGGAGACATCCCGCAGCCATCTATCTCCCTGAGACATCCTGCAGCCATCTGTCTTCCGGCAACATCCTGAGGTTATCTCACTTTCTGAAGACATCCAGCAACTGCCGATAAGAGAGCTTTCCCATCCACAGCATATAAATTTCCATGTGAGAACAATAAAAGTTTGCAGCATGATCAGAACTCCAGTCTTGCTGTAATCTCTCGTGTCTCTTGTCCCTTCATTCCTCCCCAACTAAGTTTCTTGCCCACGTTGATGTGTCCCGCTGGCCGGGACAACTGACACTAACCCATACCCTACTACACTCTGACAACTAATCCTAATATGATGGAGAAAAATAACCCAAACAGAATAGAAATACAAGCAGTTCAGAGGAGGCATGGTGTATATTTGGACTTGCCTTTTGCATGATATAGGGTAAGTGTTATAAATCTAGTTAACAACACCTACTATCTTCCTAAGCTTCTGTTTTCTTCCTGAATTCTGGCCACTCTCCAGAATAGGCTCATGGTTTTGTGTCCACGATATGTACGACCTCCAAGCTCTGTGACATGGCCATGTACTGGATAGCTGAAGGGAATGCGAGCATCTCAGAAAACTCAGATATCAGTGTGACCAGGAAAGTCTCAGTGGAGAAACCCTGCTTTGGGCCTTTTGCTAACCTATTTGCCTGTTGCCATGAATGTCAGGAAGGTCTTTGCCTCAGGCCAGCCCTTTGTGAATCCTGAAGAAAACTGTTTTCAAATGGTAATAAATGGGCATCACCTGGGGCTCTTTGCTTAAATGCTTTGGAAAGGGATGTGTCTGAATCTGCCTCTTTGCCCTGTGTGAGGTAGTGGCTTAGATTCTCAGCACCAGTTGGATCTAAAGAAAAATCCAATGTGTGCATCCAAAACCAAAATGCAAAAAAGATCAGTCATGGTGTATGAAGTTTCTCACCTTCCTCTTTTAGGTTCCTGACCTCCATCAAGTGAGAATAGGGATCCTTTGGGACAAATGAGTTCTTTCATGCCCTGTAGAGATGATTGGGTTTTCTCATGACTCCAAATCACATGAAGAAACTATACCTGACAGTCAGTAGGCCTCAAATTGGAGAAGCAGAGCAGTATTAATGGCAGACCTATGTGATCAATCCTGGTTCACAGAAATGGTGTCCAGGCCACCCTGAGGTTAGGCAAATGAAGGGAAAGAGACCTTATTTTGGAAACTCTCTTTGGCTGTGCCATTCATGGAAACATCCAGCCAGAGGTTATGATGAATGTATATATGGAAGAAGATGAGGGCCTTGGTGGAGTGTTTTGGTTTTAATTGTGGTCATTTGTGTGGAGTTTGGAAGAGATGACTGGGTCCACCTGGGCTTGAACTCTTTTGTGATTCCCCTCAGAGACTGAGTTCAGTGACTGACCTCAGAGAAGTAATTGCTTTGGAAAGGGATGTGTCTTAATCAGCCTCTTGGCCCTGTGTGAGGCTGTGGCTTTGATTACCAGCACCGTATGGATCTAAAAATGATCCCATGTCTGCTTCCAAAACCAAAATGGCCAAAATTGCAGTCATTGTTGATGAAGTCTCTCGCCTTCCTTTGTAAGGTTCTGAAAGAATAAAAGAAATTGAAATTGAAACGTAAAGAAACAGGTTCTGTAAAGTTTCCAGGCTGCACGCAGAACCTGAAATTCCTGTGGCAGTTAAGACAATTCCCGGAACTACCCATTAGATGTGTGTTGAAATCTTCCCTGACCACCTAGTTACTTAACAACCTTTTCCCAAAAACCGTGCAGCTAAGCACATATACATCTCAGGGCTTCAACCAATCAGTTTAAATGTATACCCCTTCTCAGGGCTGACCAATCACCCCCTGCTTGAACTGTTCCCACCAATGAATGTGCAAATCATGTTTTAGAGTTGTTATTTGATTTTCCCACAGTATACGGTGATTTGCTAAAGGAAGCTAGGATGTATGTTAAGTCCCTGCCCTCTCTAAAGAATGTATATAAAATCTGCTCATGTTGTTCTTGGGGCTCTTTGTTTTTTGCTCCTCTGAAGTGAGCTCTGAGCCCCAGCATGCTGGACCCCCAATAAACCCTTTGCTGTTTCATGAGAAATTCTCTTGGTGGTCTTTTCCTCCGACGTTCGGCCCACCTTTTCATCTGGAGGCCCTATCTGAGAAATCCAGCAGTGACGAACAAAAGACCCCAATGGACTCCTTTCAGAGTAATTAAGGTGCCTCTTTCTGGTTTCAGGTTTCAGGTTAGGGCTTGGCAAAATGGCTGTCGGTGAAGAACATTAGCTCTCTGCGATGGTGGCTGACAGATGTGTCACAGAGTCACAGGCCACGTCCCTGGGGGAAACTCCAGAGGACTCGGGAAATTGAGGATTAGTAGATTCCTCAACTCGGTTATTTTTTGCTTCAGGATTCGGTTTTCCAGCCCATCAGGTTTTGCTGGCTACTCAGTTTTGTTCATTGTCAGGAACTCATGTTGAGTTTACTGTCTGTCTTTATTGTCTAACCCATCAGGTTTGGCCAGTTACTCAGTTCTAATCTTTTTCTTGGACTCATGTTAAACGTTTACTGTTTGTCGTTGTCTGTGTCACGTTTGTGTATTCACTGTCCCTGTTTGAGTAACTCCCATTATGGGACATTATGGGACAAAGCACTTCCATGCCTCTGTCCCTTAACCTTGATCATTGGACTGATGTTCGCTCAAGTACCAAGAATCTTTCTTTTTCAGTAAAATGCCGGATCTGGCAGACTCTCTGTGCTTCAGAATGGCCCATCCTAGGAGTCGGATGGCCCCGAGAAGAATCCTTCCACTTCCCTCTAATCCGAAAAGTCAGAGATATTGTCTTTCACGGGGGCCACTTGGCCACCTAGATTAACAGCCATATACCCCTTCCCCCACGATCTTATCACTCCAACATTCTGCTCCTCCCCCTCTTCCTTCCATTCTGAGTCAGAAGACTGGACACTCCTCTCTCTCCTTATCCTCTACCCTCGCTCCCCAACCCACAACATGTTCCAGATGATCCTCCCGCCGCTGAGTCAGCCTCTCCGCCGCTAGAGGCAATTGGGCCAGACCCAAGCCCTCCAGCGGACTTCCCCGCAGCAGCAGCAGACCCTGCTCCCCTGAAGGAAGCTGGGCCACCTAAAGGAACCCGCAGGAGATAAATAATATAAAACTCGGAAGCCCCAGTGATGCTCCCTCTCTGTCCCTACGGGCCCATGAACCAACCCAACTGGGACCCCAACACCTTTGAATGTAGGTAGCATCTGTCCACTTATCGCCGTTCTCTAATAGTGGGTCACTGAGCGGCCGCCAGAGGGCCGACTAATTTGGCCAATGTAAGAGAGATTATCCAAGGGCCTAATGAGTCTCCTTCTATGTTTCTGGATAGAATTATGGAAGCGTATAGGAAATATATTCCTTTTGATCCTCAGGCAGAAGACCAAAAGCCATCTGTTGCAATGGCCTTTATCGAGCAGACTACCCTAGATATTAAGAGAAAGTTACAACGTCTAGATGGATTATAAGATATGACCTTAAGAGATTTAGTCAGAGAAGCTGAGAAAGTATATTATAAGAGAGAAACTGAGGAGGAAAGGGAATAGAGGAGAGAGAAGGAAAGGGAACAAAAGAAGGAGGAAAGAAGCAAATGGCAGAGTAAAGCATTGCCTAAGGTTCTGGTCACAGCAGCAAATAGGCCAGAAGTTAAAAAGCAGGGATACATAAAGGCATACCTGGGCCCACGCCAAAGGCTGCCGTTGGCCTCAAATCAATGTGCCCACTGTAATAAAAAAGAACACTGGGCCAAAGAGTGCCCCCAAAAGAAGCAGCCACGCCAGCCCGCCGTGCTGACTCTAGAAGAGGACTAGGAAATTCGGGGCTCAGATCCCCTCCCCCAGCTCAGAGTAAAATTTGAAGTTGAGGGGAACACAGTGAACTTTGAAGTGATTACAGGAGCAGTATACTCAGCCCTTAAGACTTCACTGGCCCCCCTATCAATTAAATCGTCCCTAGTTCAAGGGGCTAATGGCAGTAGATATCAGGCTTTGACAACTAAGATGAATATGGACCTCGGAAAGGAAAAAGTCCACCACTCTTTCCTAGTAATCCCAGAATGCCCGGCCCCATTGATGGGCAGGAATATGCTTACCAAACTCTGGACTAGAATAACCTTTAACCCTAATGGTCCCCAAGTGGGGGTTCTAAAGCCTGCAGTATTAACTCCCATAGTAACATCTTTGACTATGTCTGTAGAAGATGAACATCAACTCTTCGCGCCCCCTAGGACTGATCAAACAGGCAAACTACCCCAGAAATGGATAAAAGATTATCCTAATGCCTGGGCAGAAACTGCTGGGTTAGGTCTAGCCATCAACAACCTCCAATAGTAGTAGAATTAAAAGCCTCTGCGTCTCCAATTAGGGTTAAACAATATCCTCTAAGCAAAGAAGCTAAGGATGGGATAAGGCCCCATATTCATAAATACCTGGGTCTTGGGGTCCTAAGGCCCTGTCAATCAGCCTGGAACACCCCCCGGTACCAGTAAGAAAGCCAGGAACTGGGGACTACCGTCCTGTTCAAGAACTAAGAGAGATAAACAACAGAGTGCAGGACATTCACCCCACAGTACCCAATCCATATAATTTGCTTAGCACTCTGAATCCGGAGCAGAAATGGTACACTGTGCTGGACTTAAAAGATGCTTACTTCTGCTCGCCTCTACATAAGGACTGTCAGTTGCTGTTAGCTTTAGAGTGGATAGACCCAGAACCTGGAACATCTGGCCAACTAACCTGGACTAGACTCCCACAGGGGTTCAAAAAATCCCCCATTCTCTTTGATGAAGCCCTCCACAGAGACATCAATGACTTCAAAACTGCACACCCCGAAGTCACCCTACTCCATTAGTGGATGATCTTCTACTGGCAGCCAACACCAAGGAGACCTATGAGTCTGGGACCCAAGCACTATTATTTGAGCTTGCTCGGCTTGGATATATGGCTTCTGCCAAAAGGCCCAAACTTGTCAGCAAGAAGTAATCTTCCTGGGTTATTCTCTTAGGGGTTGCAAACGATGTCTCCCTGAGCCCAGAAAAAAAACCGTTTTGCAGATACTGCCCCCATCTAATAAGAGAAAACTCAGAGAGTTTCTTGGGACTGCCAGCTTTTGCAGGTTATGGATTCCTGGGTTCGCATCTCTGGCTGCCCCTTTATACCCGCTGATAAAGGGGGATGCCCACTTCCAATGGACCCCTGAGCACCAACAAGCTTTTGATAATGTCAAAAAAAGGTGCTGCTATCTGCTCCGGCCTTAGCACTCCCAGATGTAGAAAACCCTTCACTCTCTATATCGAGGAAAAGAAAGGAATAGCACGGGGAGTGCTCACTCAGTCTTTGGGACCTTGGAAAAAGCCAGTAGCGTATTTATCCAAAAAACTGGACCCATTGGCTAGCGGGTGGCCCCATTGCTTAAGTGCTATAGCAGCGGCAGCCCTTCTAATAAAAGATGCTCATTAATTAACGTTGGGACAGAAGCTAACCATTATAGCCCCCCATGCCCTGGAGAGCATCATCTGTTAGCCTCCAGAGAGGTGGCAATCAAACTCCAGAATAAACCACTACCAGAGCCTCTTGCTTGACAAAGACAGAATAACGCTGGGACCCCCTGCTCCACTCAACCCACCTACACTGCTTCCAGAAGAATCATCAGGACCCGTCACTTATGAGTGTCAACACATACTGGCAAGGAAACCAGTATACAACAAGACTTGAAGGATCAGCCACTGCCTCGCCCTGAAGTCGTATGGTTTACGGATGGCAGCAGCTTCCTCCAAGATGGTAAGCGGCGGGCTGGAGCAGCAGCAGTTAGCAAAACTGATTTCATCTGATACTCTGGTCTCCCAGAAGGGACATCAGTCCAAAAAGAAGAACTGATTGCCCTTATGAAAGCATTGGAACTAGCAACAGGGAAAAGGGCCACCATATAAACTGATAGCCACTATGCATTTGCCACTGTTCATATGCTCGGGATTATTTACCAACAATGCGGGCTATTAACCTCTGCCGGGAAAAAAATAAAAAATAAAGATGAGATCCTCCACCTTGGCTCAGCAGTGCAGGGCCATAAGGAACTAGCTATAGTGGACTGTCCCGGGCACCAGAAGAGAAACAACCCTGTGGCAGTTGGAAACAGAAGGGCAGATGAGGAAGCTTAATTGGCAGCCCTAAACAGAGTGACTCTGTTAACTTTTTCCACACCGGGGGGAACAAAAATCAGGAGACTTGGCTGCCCCGGAACATTCAGGCAACTTATCATCTGAGGAGACAGATACAGAAATCTGGGACCCTACAGAGCCAAGTTTACAATTTCAAAAAGCCCACCTTTATGTCAAAGACGTACACCAGCTAAACCACTTAGGCTCAAAGAAGTTATAGGCACTCTTAAAGGACCGAAGAAAGGACTTATTATTGACTGACTCAAAGAGGAAAAAAATAGCTGAGCAGGTGACTAGAGCTTTTCAAGTCTTCCAATTAGTTAATACTTTCCCATCCAAGATTCCTGCAGGGAAGCGCATACGAGGAACCAGACCAGGACAATTCTGGGAAGTGGACTTTTCTGAAATTAAGCCAGCAAGGTATGGACTTAAATATCTCCTAGTCTTTGTAGATACTTTTTCAGGATGGGTCGAAGCCTTCCCCATGAAGAAAGAAACAGCTCAGATGGTGGTCAAAAAGATCCTAGAAGACAGTTTTCCAAGGTTCGGCCTGCCTAAGGTAATAGGGTCTGATAACGGACCAGCATCCGTGGCCCAGGTAAGTCAGGGATTTTCCAGGACCCTGGGGATTACTTGGAAGTTATATTGTGCTTATAGACCCCAGAGCTCAGGACAGGTAGAAACGATGAATAGAACCATCAAAGAGACTTAACGAAATTAATCTTGGAGACCGGCATAAAAAATTGGACTATGCTCCTACCTCATGTACTTTTTCGTGCAAGAAATACCCCTCCGCCCCTTTGTGTAACCTCACCCCTTATGAAATTCTCTACGGTGCCCCTCCTCCATTAAGGGACCTAACCCCAACTCTGAGATTAATGATTCCTTTCACACACCCTTGCTAGACAGACTTAAAGCCCTTGAACAAACCCAGCACCCAGCGATACCTGTGGAAACAGTTGGCCACTGCTTATCATCCTGGAGACGAGGGAACTCCACATCGATATCAAGTGGGAGACTTCATCTACATGAGACAGTATCGGGTGTCATCCCTGGAACCCTGCTGGAAAGGACCATACCAGGTGCTGCTTATAACACCTACAGTGGTGAAAGTGGATGGGATCACTTCCTGGATCCATGCCTCCCATCTCAATCCTGTGCCCTGTCCATACTCTGGCTGGAAACTGGAACAGACTGGTAACCCTCTCAAGTTGCATGTCTGTGGTGTGGGTAGGGCTATGGATTCTTCCCCTGACCACCAGCAGTCCTAATCCCCATCAGCCTGTTCAGCAACAATGGCAAGTTATAAATCCTACTGGGCAAGTAGTGTGGTCTATTTCACATACAGCCCCCTTATGGACTTGGTGGCCATCTCTCCACCCGGACATTTGTCAGCTTGCCATAGGCCTCTCTGACTGGCATCTCCCTGACATAGTGGACCCCACACAGATCCCACTAAAGCCCAAACCAACTTACCCCATGAATTATTGATGTCATCTCCCCAGCTCAGGTGTAAACTAGCCAGTCTTGTTTATTAAGTGTGCCCAGCTGATTTCTGAAATCGCAAACAGGCCCAAACCTGTGGAGGACCCAGTGACTTTTATTGTAGATCTTGGGGTTGTGAACACACGGGAGCTACATTGTGAAACCCAAACTCCCCAGACAGTATGATTCGGTAGGATGAAATGACATCTGGATTGATCCCAATAAATGTGCCGCTATCCAAGTGGTGTCAAAAACTTGCTGTGGAAAAAATAGTCTATGTTACCCCCTCAATATAACTTTCACTTCCAAAGGAAGGGGCTACCTCAGAACAACATGGCCTATGGGAAATACTTGGGGAATGCGATTCTATATTAATGGCCCTGGCTATGACTTTGGTCTCTGGTTCACCATTCGGCTTAAAAAGGAAGAAAATCCCACAGCAATAGGGCCCAATCCATTCAAGTCAGGAATTAAGCCTCCTAAACCTCCCATGCCTAGATCTACCAAAACCCCTCTACCATCTCATACTTCGCAGTTTCCGTCTTTGCCTACTTCCCCAGTCCAGAGTACAGCTGACTCCTCCCCCTGGGAACTAATTAAAGGAACCTTTATGGTACTGAACTCCACACAGTCAGAACTCCTTGCATTTCAGCCCAGGTATTTGACAGCTCTGTACATTATTGTGTAATGGTGCAGATACCCCCCAGGGTGCTCTATCATGATCCAGAATCCTTTGAAGGTCTACTAGGTGGACAAACAGCCCGATTTTGCCGGGAGCCAGTGTCCCTTACTCTAGCCATCCTATTGGGGCTAGGAGCTGCTGCAGGAGTGGGTACAGGAACAGCTGATATGATCCATGGGTCACAACAAATGGACTGATTAGAAACAGCAATAAATCAAGACTTGAAGACGTTAGAGACCTCCATCACAGTTTTGCAGGAATCCTTAACCTCTCTCTCTAAAGTTGTTTTACAGAACAGGTGAGGATTAGACCTCCATTTAATAAGGGAGGGGGGCCTCTGTGCTGTACTGAGAGAAAAATGCTGTTTTTATGCTGACCATACTGGAGTTGTAAAATAATCCATGAGTAAATTGAGAAAATGCCTTGAAGAGCACCAGAGAGAAAGGGAGATTCAACAAGTGTGGTTTGAGTCATGGTTTACCTTGTCCCCCTGGTTAACTACACTCCTATCAGCCTTAGCTGGACCCCTGATCATGCTTATGGTGTTGATAACTGTGGGACCTTGTTTGCTTAACCTCATAGTTTCCTTTCTCCAGGCTCAGATTGGGCAGGTAAAACTCATGGTAATCAGACAGAAATACACTTCACTGGCAGAAATAGAATGTGAGACCCCACAAAAATTATGATTCATTACTTTTAAAATTAAAAGTAGGCAGAAAAAGGAGAAATGAAAGAATTAAAGAAATTAAAATTGAAACGTAAAGAACCAGGTTTTGTAAAGTTTACAAGCTGTGCTCAGAACCTGAAATTCCTGTGTCAGTGAAGACAATTCCCGGAACTGCCCATTAGATGTG
Source organism: Callospermophilus lateralis (assembly GCF_048772815.1). Classification (NCBI taxonomy): domain Eukaryota; kingdom Metazoa; phylum Chordata; class Mammalia; order Rodentia; family Sciuridae; genus Callospermophilus; species Callospermophilus lateralis. The sequence goes on from NW_027512439.1 coordinate 280,780, forward strand.
TTGAAATCTTTCCTGACCACCTAGTTACTTAACAACCCCTTCCCAGAAACCGTGCATCTCAGCACGTATACATCTCAGGGCTTCAACCAATCAGTTTAAATGTATACCCCTTCTCAGGGCTGACTAATCACCCCCTGCCCGAACTGTTCCCGCCAATGAATGTGCTAATCATGTGTTAGAGTTGTTATTTGATTTTCCCACAGTATATGATATTTGCTAAAGGAGGCTATGATGTATATAAAGTCCCTGCACTCTCTAAAGATTGTATATAATCTCTTCTCAAGTTGTTCTCGGGGCTCTTTGTTCTTTCCTCCTCTGAAGTGAGCTTTGAGCCCCAGCATGCTGGACCCCCAATAAACCATTTGCTGTGGCATGAGACAATAGGTGCTTGGGTTTTCTCATGTCTCCAAATCACATAAAGAATCTATACCTGACAGTCAGTAAGCCTCAAATTGGAGAAGCAGTGCAGTATTAGCGGCAGGGCTATTTGATTACTCCTGATTCAAAGGAAGGGTGTTCAGGCCACCCAATGCCCTTCTGGACTTCAAATATTACCTAGATTTCTGTTTTCATACTTATATTTCACCAGTATATTCTTGTAAATATCGCAGGTTCCCAATACCATAATTCATCCTGCAGAATGATTCCTAAACCAAATCGAACCTGTTATTACCCTTAACCATGCAATATTTCCTCAATATAACTTAACAGAAGAACAAGGATATTGTTGGTCTTACAATACAGGAATGTAGGGGATCTTCCTCCTGCTGAGAACCTCAAAGTTCCGTGCAGAAATGATCCCTGAAGAAGATGTAGACACCTATGAAAGACCTGAGAGAGCAAAAGTCAACTTCCATGTAAAACAACCTGGTCAAAATGAAGGGATGTGTCTGAAAGCCTCTCTCTTCTTAATGTAGATTAAATCGACCAAACCAGGCCTGTGTGGAGAGCTGTTCCCGGGTGCCTATGGTTGATATACCATTCTATCTTGTGAAAGTGTCACAGGAAGTATGGGCAGCCTCCATCTCATGGGACCCTTGGAAGCAACTGTTAGGAAAAAGTGGTTGCCAACCCAGTGACCTCATTCAGTTCGTGAAGGAAGTGACCTATCACACTTCCTTGGTGATGGAACTCTCTGAACTTGGGATCCAGGAAGCCAGGCACCCAGAGCCAGTCCCAGTCCCAGTCCCAGTGGTCTCATTTGTTTGGATTTACCAAGGACAGAGTCAGTCTTTCTTAGTACCTACTGAAGTGAGAATGGCCAAATGCCAGGAGAGCTCTGAAGAGGGGCCTTTTCTGAGAAAGCAGGTAGTGGCTCAACCATGGCTCCTGACAACTTCACAGAGTTGGCAAAGAAGTCCAGGTCTGAGATAGGACAGGCCATTTTGGTGGAACATAGTATGGCCCACCAGTCAGAGGACACTCAGGATACTCACAGACATACTTGGGGGAAGGAGATTCCGTTGTGGGTGTCTGTGTGAGTTTGTGGTTTTGTCTCATGTTCTGAGAATAGGTAGGAAAGGCGGTTTGTTTGTTTAGACTGGAATGTTTCTAGAAAGTCGTTTGACAACGCGAGTGTTTCTATGTCTGTGTATCCCACTGAATCCGTTTTTGTAGACATTTGAAAAGAGAATTCATCAATGGTTGTGTCCTGTCTAGTAGAAAGCTTCCCAGCATTCATCTTGCCAAATTAAAGAATAAAGAGCTGCTTGCCTTATGGATGGGCAACACCTATTATCTTCTTAAGTTCCTCTTTTCTTCCTGAATACTGGCCACTCTCCAGAATAGCCTCATGGTATTATTTCCAAGATATGTACCACCTCCAAGCTCTGTGACATGATCATGTACTGGATAGCTGAAGGGAATGAGAGCATCTCAGAAAACTCAGATATCAGTGCGACCAGTAAAGTCTCAGTGGAGAAATACTACTTTGGACTTTTGCTTACCTATTGTTCTGTTGTCCTGAATGTCAGGAACGTGTTTGCCTCAGGCCACCCCTGTGTGAAACCTGAAGAAATCAGTTTTCAAATGGAAAAGGATGGGCGTCACCTGTGGCTCTTTGCTTAATTGCTTTGGAAATGGATGTGGCTGAATCAGCCTCTTTGCCCTCTGTGAGGCAGTGGCTTAGATTCTCAGCACCTGATGGATCTAAAGAAAGTTTCCAAGTGTGCATCCAAAACCAAAATGGCCAAAAGAGCAGTCATTGTGGATGAAGTCTCTCGCCTTCCTCTGTAAGCTTCCTGACCTCCATCAAGTGAGAATAGGGATCCGTTGGGTCAAACCAGTTCTTCAAAGCTCTGCAGAGTCTAGCCAATAGGTGCTTGGGTTTTCTCAGGACACCAATTCACATAAAGAATCTATACCAGTCAGTTGGCCTCAAACTGGAGAAGCAGAGCAGTATTAAAGAAGGGCTATTTGATCACTCTTGGTTCACAGGAATGGTGTCTAGTCCACTCTGACTTTAGGCAAATGAGGGGCAAGGGAGCTTATTTTGGACACTGTCTTGGGCTGCGCCCGTCATGGAAACCTCTAGCTAGAGGTTATTCAGAGTGTCTATGTTGAAGAAGATGAGGGCCATGTGGGAGTTTTTTGGTTTTAATTGTGGTCAATTGTTGGTGGTTAGAAGAGAATCCTGGGTCCACCTGGGCTGGAATTCTGGTGCGATTCCCCTTAAAGACTGATTTCTGGAACTGACCTCAGAGAAGTATTGCCATTAATTGTGTTGGGATTTTAGGCGGCCATGCATGAGAGTCGCCATTGGAAACTGAGATCTAAGCCTGGGGTGGCTATTCACCAAGCACTGTCAATCTCAGCCAGGACATCACATGATTTTATTCTGAAAGACTTGGCAGCCATTGTTGAGAGTCAAAACACACATGGACCCCACATTGTAGACCTCAATGGGCCTGGCTTCATGTGGCCTTTTGGCCACTCTTTGGGAAGACTTGCCTCTGAAAATTCTCCAGAGTTTTCCTTGAAATGTGCTTCCTAAAAATTTAATGGTTCCTGAATGAATTGAAACCCACAGTTTCTCCAACTTCATCCTTGAAAAATGTCTAGATAAATACCATGAAATTTTTGAAATTTCCACGACCAGGTGGCACTGGAGAACCTTTGGATGTCCTGTTGCTGATCAAGAGTGTACCAGACAGTGCCTTCCTTGACTGGGTTTCATGAAAATGGTGCAGAACAGAGCTGCCAGTATGGTGGAGCCTGCTGAGTAGTGGGCCCAGAGCTGTGGTGTGCAGTTGTGTGATAAAATATCTGTGGTGGGGTCATGTGGATCTTACTTTGGCTTCCAAAGGCTTGTGACTGACATGGTGCAGCCAGCATACCTTTGTATATTAAGCCATCTTGTTAGATGGAGAGTTTTCAGGGCAATGTTCAGAATCAAGTTGCTATGGTCAAGGGGGCAAGCAATGTGGCGTAGAAGCCTGGTTGGTGCATTCTCCTGCAGACCCTTACACACCACACGTGACAGAACTCTCTCCAGCACTGTGTCCCAGTGGAACTCCTTGTATTTTGTGAAGCAAATACCAAACTCCCAGTGCAGCAACAAGAAACACAACAAAATTGGAGAATGACCAAATGGCTTCACAGTCTACACGGAAAGATTCTTAGACCCCAGTGGCCACAGTAAACCCACAAAGAGAGAATTCAGCACTGCTACCTCATGTTCATTGGAAAATAAGAAACCATGTCCTCCATGTAACAGATGCATACACAGCTTTGATGGTCTCACTAAAAAGGAAGCTAAAGCTCCTGAAAACAACATATATTTCAAGTGTACAACCTCAAAGACAGTTTCCCAGATGTCTTGAGGCCTGCACACTTCCATGTTTGTGGAGTTTTTACAGTCTCCATTACTTTTGGAAACTCCTCTACCACCTCCAGTGTTGTGAACTCCAGAGCATTTTCCATTCCAGATATGTATTCCTAGATTTTCTAACTCTTCTCCTCTAATTGTATCTTACTTGGGGCTAAGGTAATGTCAAGGCATTGTTCTGGATGAGAGTGGGAAGATTTTGTAGCACATATTTGCATACACATTGGATTCATTTTCCAATTATTCATTCAAAATACTGAATCCCTCATAGTAACCCACTCCCTACTAGACTCTGACTACAAATCCTATTATGATGGATAAAAATAGACCAAACCAAATTGAAATACAAGTAGTTCAGAGGATGCAAGGTTAACATTTGGACGTTCCTTTTGCATTATATATGGTAGGAGTTTTAAATCTAGTCATTTTTTGTTGAAACTCTTCTCCATGTGTTTTTAAAGTTAACAAATATGTGAATTCATGTCTCCATTTCTCTGTAGCCTATTCAGCACATATATTTTTATATGCACATATAGAATCCTACCTGGTACCACACGTACATTCTTGTGAGGTGGCTCACTTGGCAGATACAAATTGTGAGAAGAGATCACTCCTGTTAAACACTGTTGAAACGGAAAATTCAACCTATGAGTGAGTATCCTAGCTGAACAACATTATACATAAATTCATGTTCAGTAAAATGAATATTTTTAGATCTGTGGATGATATATATTTCATGATGAATTTCATTTGGCTTGTATATTAATACTTTTTAATTTCTGTGTGTGTATTTTTTTATATATATATATATATATATATATATATATATATATATATATATATATATATATACACTCTCCAGAGTTTTCAAAATATGAAATAAATGTATCTTATTATGTACTCCCTAAATTCATTAATATTTAAGTGCGTATTTATAATCAACTTTTCATAAGATTATTCTAAGACATATTCATCCTCCTGAAATACGTATTTGTTTCCTAGTACTGAAAACTAAGTTAAGTGAATTGTGCATACATATCCTAATATTTTTACACAAATTGACCCAGGTTAATATAAATGCAAGTAGATTTCTATAGGACATGATGTGTATTTTGCCGTTCATTTTTTTCAACACTTGTACATTACTATTTCCTCAGTTTATGCACATCATAAGATATATATTTCATCCACAAGTTCACAAATTTAAAGGCTTTTGTTTCACTTTCAATCACTTCCTGCTTCAGAACACATGTATTCCTCCAGGTTACATGACTGGTCTTTTCATGAGACTTCTTTCCAAACACATTATTTTCGATTTCCACAATTACTTTTGAAGCAAAACTCACACATTCTTCATGATAAACCATAACCCTAATATTACCATTAGATGTATAACTGGTTTGAATGAATGGATATATATCAATATAAGGTTTCCTGTATATTTTCAGATATCAATTTGAACCATTATTTAAGTTGGAACCAGTTATATTATTTATTCACAGTATGGTCTATTCATGCATTATTTCTATATTCATAGACACAGTGTACACCTATTTGTATTCAAAATACTAATTTACACGTCTTCAAAATACTGTTCCTAGAAATGATGAAAGAAATACTCATGTCACCTGATCTACATATACATTTTATCACAGTAATATTCTGGAAACAAAAAGCAAATGTCACACTTATGATTGTACTAAAGCCTAAATGGAAATTGAACATGGATTACTAAAATCATCCATGTCCAGTTTGCCTATTGCTCTCAAATGTGGATCCTATTGGTGACTACATATTTGTTTCTTCCTAAGATTATATATTCAACCTCAAACCTGTTGAAAATGTCTAATCCTATTACTCACCTTATACTTTGCCTGATTTCCTAATGTCTCTATTGATATATATTTTCCCCAGTTCATCATTGTGACTGCCTCTTAACATGTGCTGACATTTACGTTCACTCTCTACATGAAACCCTATTGCTAAAGACCATTTTGTCCAAATCCTATACTCACTCATCTTTCTAAAACTACCGTCTATCTTTCTAATCCTACCGACTATCCCTTTTTGACTGCATGTTCTCTTCGACATTCAATCATCCAAGGTACAATATCCTATACCATTGTATATTGATTTATCTGAGACATCTGTGCAGAAATTAATTCAAAGCTAAGTATCCCAATCAAGGGCCCAATGCCCTTCTGGGCATCAAATCTTACCTAGATTTCTGTTTTCATACCTATATTTCAACTGTATATTTTGTAAATATCACATGTTCCCATAACCATTATTCATCCTGCAGAATTATTCCTAACCCAATTGAACATGTTGTTAACCCTAACCATACACTGTTCCCTCAATCTAACTTTACAGAAGATCAGGGAGAGAGTTGGTCTTCCAATACTGGATTGTAGGGTATCTTCCACCTGATGAGAACCTCAAAGGTCCATGCAGAAATGATACATGGAGAAGAAGGCAGCTATGAAGGACCTGAGAGAGCAAAAGTCATTTTCAATGTTAAACAACCGGGTCAGGATGAAGAGATGTATCTGAATCAGCCTTTCTCTTCTTAATATAGAGAAGATGGACCAAACCAGGCCTGTGAGAAGAGCTGTTCCCGGGTGCCTATTGTTGATATACCATTCTAACTTGTGAAACTGTCACAGAAAGTAGGGGCAGTCTCCATCTCCTGGGACCCTTAGAAGCAAATATCAGTACACACTTCCTTGGTGATAGAACACTCTGAACTTGGGATCCAGGAAGCCAGGCACCCAGAGTAAGTCCCAGTCCCAGTCCCAGTGGTCTCAATTGTTTGGATTTACCAAGGACAGAGTCAGTCTTTGTTGGTACCTACTGAAGTGATAATGGCCAAATGTCAGGAGACCTCTGAAGAGGAGCCTTTTCTGAGAAAGCAGGTAGTGGCTCAACCATGGCTCCTGACAACTTCACAGAGTTGGCAAAGAAGACCAGATCTGAGACAGAACAGGCCATATTGGGGGAACATAGTATGGACCACCAGTCAGAGGACACTCAATATATTCACCAACATACTTGGGGGAAGGAGGTGCCGTTGTGGGTGTTGGTGTGAGTTTGTGGTTTTGTCTCTTTTCTGAGAATAGGTAGGAAAGACTGTTTGTTTGTTTGGACTGGAATGTTTCTAGAAAGTCATTTGACAACGCGAGTGTTTCTATGTCTGTGCATTCCACTGTATCTGTGGTTGTAGACATTTGAAAAGCGAATGCATCAATGGTTGTGTCCTGTCTAGTAGAAAGCTTCCCAACATTCATACTGCACAATTTAAGAATGGAGAGAGGCTTGCCTTATGGATGGGCAACACCTACTATCTTCCTAAGTTCTTGTTTTCTTCCTGAATACTGGCCACTCTCCAGAATAGCCTCATGGTTTGGTTTCCAAGATATGTACCACCTCCAAGCTCTGTGACATGGCCATGTACTGGATAGCTGAAGAGAATAGAAGCATCTCAGAAAACTCACATATCAGTGTGACCATTAAAGTCTCAGTGGAAAAACACTGCACTGGGCCTTTTGCTTACCTATTGTTCTGTTTTCCTAAATGTCAGGAAGATCTTTGCCTCAGGAAACCCCTTTGTGAAGCCAGAAAAAAAGAGTTTTCAAATGGAAATGAATGGGCATCACCTGTGGCTCTTTGCTTAATTGCTTTGGAAAGAGATGTGGCTGAATCATCCTCTTTGCCCTGTGTGAGGCAGCGGCTTAGATTCTCAGCACCTGATGGTTCTAAAGAAAGTTTCCAAGTGTGCATGCAAAACGAAAATGGCCAAAAGAGCAGTCATTGTGGATGAAGTCTCTCGCCTTCCTCTGTAAGCTTCCTGACCTCCATCACGTGAGAATAGGCATCCTTTGTGTCAAATCAGTTCTTCAAAGCCCTACAGAGGCTAGCACATAAGGGCTTGTGTTTTCTCATGACACCAATTCACATAAAGAATATATACCAGACAGTCAGTAGGCCTCAAATTAGAGAAGCAGAGCAGTATTAAGAGCAGGACTATTTGATCACTATTGGTTCACAGGAAGGGAGTCCAGGCCACCCTGACTTTAGGCAAATGAGGGGCAAGGGAGTTCATTTGGAAAACTGTCTTGGGCTGTGCCCCTCATGGAAACCTCCAGCCAGAGGTTATGAAGAGTGTCTATGTGGAAGAAGATGAGGGCCATTTGGGAGTGTTTTGGTTTTAATTGTGGTCATTTGTTTGGTGGTTGGAAGAGATGCCTAGGTCCACCTGGGCTTGAACTCTGGTGTGATTCCCCTTACAGATTGAGTTCAGGAACTGACCTCAGAGAAGTATTGCCATGAATTGTGTTGGGATTTTAGGAGACCACGCATGAGAGTTGCCTTTGGAAACTGAGATCAATGCCTAGGGTGGCTTTCCACAGAGCATTGTCAATCTCTGCCAGGGCATCACATTATTTTATACTGAAAGACTTGGCAGCCATCGTTGACAGTCAAAACACACATGGGCCTCACATTGTAGACCTCAATGGGCCTGGCTTCATGTGTCTTTTTGGCCACTCTTTGGGAAGCCTTGCCTCTGAGAATTCTCCAGAGTTTCCTTGAAATGTGCTTCCTCAAACATTAATGGTTCCTGAATGAATTGAAACCCACAATTTCTCCAACTTCATCCTTGAAAAATGGCTAGATAAATACCATGAAATTTTTGAAATTTTCATGACCAGGTGGCACTGGAGAACCTTTCAATGTCCTCTTGCTGATGAAGTGTGTACCAGACAGGGCCTTGATTGACTAGGTTTCATGAAAATGATGTAGAACAGAGATACCAGTATGTTGGAGCCTGCTGAGTAGTGGGCCCAGAGCTGTGGTGTGCAGGTGTGTGATAAAACATCTGTGGTCGGGCCATGTGTATCTGCCATTGACTTCCAAATGGCTTGTGGCTGACATTGTGCAGCCAGGAATCACTTATATGTCTGATAACTCTCCATATAAGGCATCTTGTTATATGGAGATGTTTCAGGACAATGTTCAGAATCAGGTGCAATGGTCAAGGGGACAAGCTATGTGGGATAGAAGCCTGGTTGATGCATTCTCCTGCAGACCCTGACCCATCTCATGTGAAAGAACTCCCTCCAGCACTGTGTCCCAGCTGAATTCCTTGTATTTTGTGAAGCAAATAACAAATTCCCAGTGCAGCAGCAAGAAACACCACGAAAAGTGGAGGATGACCAAATTGCTTCACAGTCCACACGGAGAGTCACTTAGCCTTCAGTGGCGACAGTTTACCTACAAAGAGTGAATTCAGCACTGCTGCCTCATGTCCTTTGAAAAACAAGAAACCATGCCCTCCAGGTCACATAGATTCAGATCCAGCTTTGATGGTCTCATTAGAAAGAAAGCTAAAGCTCCTGACAACAACATATATGTCAAGTGCCCATCGTCAGAGGCAGTTTCTAAGGAAGTCTTCAGGCTGGCAGAGCTCCTTGTTTGATAGCATTTACCTATTAGACCAGGATGCAAGAAAAGACCACTGACTCCAATTAAAATCAAGTTAAAGCAAGCTTATATTTTCCACTGCCCAGGTGGCCTCTCCCTCCCAAAACAGTGGGAACAAGACAGCCACCCAAATTTCCTACAGCCCAGGTTTATAACCCAGAATTTTACACCACAGGGGGGTTAAAATATCAGAACTTTGACAAGCATCAAACTAATCGTAGTTTATATATATATATATATATATATATATATATATATATATACATATTTGCTGGCCCCAACATCAGAATTTATGAAGACCATTAGAGCCTCAGAGAGGGTCATTGTCTGGCCAGGGAAGGCCAGTATTTATGAGGTGTCAATAAAGTTTCATAGAGGGCTGTTCCTGGTCAAAGAGCCAGGCATGGGTGAGTTCAAGGCCACGGGCAGGCATTGCAAGCAGGTTCAGAATTTGGTGTAATTTATAGTTAAGCCAAAATTTTCTTTTCATGGCTTTGTGGCAAGATGGATCCCAATTTTAATAAAAGATCAGGTTGGGTCTATCATTCCCCCCTTTTCTAATGTGTCCCTTTCAAATCTTTGATATGGTAGGGGAAGAGCACTGAGGGAATTTTAATACCTCACGTAACAGTCTCCATATTTTTTGAACTCACACAAAACCAGTCTCCCTGATTTTACCTGACTTAATTAATTACTTAAAATGAAAGTCTATTTATTTTTGGCTCCATTGTTGTAAGAAGAGTGGCGTCACTCATTTTGGCTTCTTCTGAGCTGAGAGAGGGTGACATGAGGGGGCACAGCATGAGGGACATGAGTTGCCTTTTAGAAGTCAGTTCGGTTTGAAGTCTGGTTGTGGTAGAACAGTTTGTAAAGTCATCTGGGGATGGGTTCTTCTATGAGAGAAACAAAAACCATGAGTACTGAATAAATGTTGCAGCTGCTGAAACAAGTCACTGTATAGATGTCCCCTCATCTGTCTTCAATATCCCCAGTTATCAGGACTTTCAACTTAATATTTAACTTTTAGTGTCACAGTTGTCCCACCCCATAAGATACAGTTTAATAATTTAATGTCATCTGATCTTGCAAATTCCTTTTACTAGTATGACCTCTGTGTGTAATAGAGAAACCTTTAATTCTGTTAGTCAGGGCTGGATAATCATACTAGCAAACACCAAGCCTACCTGTGTAGGTTAGGAATATCTGTAGGCCTTAAACAAAAAAACTTCTGCCTCTGGTAGCTCCACTTGATAGTCTCTTTTTATTCTCATCAGGCATTCCTCTCTGAGAATCCTTCTTTGTAGCCTCCAGTCTTACTTATTTTGGGAGGCTACCATAAAGTGTATACGTTAAAATATTATTATAACTATTATTATTTAAAATGCCCAGGAATGGCTGTATTTTGGGTTTATCTGTCTTTGCTAAGAGTTTAAGATGAAGCAGTAAAACTGACTTTTGTTTCTATCTATTGTTAACAGTCAGCTGAGATTTTATGGGAGTCATTTCTGGGGAAACTTGAGAGCAGCTTCTCAGTTCTGCTAGTGCCATTTGCGCTAGGTGATTCCAGGTCTTGCTTGACCATGTGGCTTCTCTCAGAAGCATCAGGAATATCTCCCTTCTCTGATGACTCTCTTCTTCGTAGAAAATGCACTGATTGGCTTTCTGTTCTCCAGTGGCCTCATTAATCTTCCTGATCAGGAGTTTATGTGGCTGAGAGTTGCAAAGTTCTTTAGAGAAGTCTCCTGTTCCCTGGATACAAACTGACTCAGAGGTCAAGAGCCAAAATTTGTTTTATTGTCCCTTTTCATTTAAATTAAATTTTAAATCCTAATCTTAAACATCCAGCAAATAAATTTTAACAGCCTTATATTAAGAGTACTGTGCTTTAATGTCTATAATTTAAAATTATTTATCTTTTTATTATTTGGGATCTGTATTTTTCTGTCTTGTAGGTGATGCCTTATTATCTTAAATTAACCAATGTTGTGTTCAAAAGCAACTCTTTTGTAAAACACTAACAGGGAATCTTTAGTTAACTTATAAGGAAATTACAAAATAAAATTAACAAGAGTAAAAATACTTTGTTCGTGTAATAGCTACCCTGAATTTTTGGCTGAGTTATAAATTATATCCCCTTTTTGAGATCCTAGTAATCTTGACAGAAAAAAAAAAAAAAACTTCTGAACGTAACTTTAAATTAAATAACATCTGACCTACTGCTTTCGTAGTTATTCTCACATGTTGTAAGATGAGACACAGAGCCTTATCTCAGGTAAGGCAGGGATCTATATAAATCTTAAGTCTTTTAGTTCTAAAGCTGATCTTTTTTTTTTTAAATATCATCTTACACAGTTTACATAAATTGTTTGAGGTCACATGAACATTAGCTAACACCATATGATATCACATTTAAAACATGAATTAAAGGAAGGCTGAAAGTTTTTAACCTTTACATAGATTAGGAGCTCATTAACTTAAAAATATATTTAAATTTTTCCCCAATGTAAAAAGTAACTTAAAACTTTACATATCTTATTGATAACAAGTAAATAAATCCCCAATATATATATATTTTTTTACCATACAACTTCAGAACACCAGCTTGATGTAATGCTCTTTTAAAGTTTCTACCTTACAGACTTGTATACCTGGAAGATATGAGCACATTAATAGCATCACAATGACATTGATGTTTTTACATTAACCAAATTTAGCTTTTAAAGAAATTCCAGTACAGTGCTCTAAAATAACAGTTCTTATTTAATCAGTTGTTTAATTTTTATGGTTGCTTGCTCTAGAAAAATAAAAATAAACACAATGTTATGGGTAAACTTTTGTTTTCAGAAATTTGTGTCGCTTTATCACATGACTGATTTTTACAATCTTATACAGACTTTAGAACAAACTTATACAGACCTTACTAAATCAATCAGATATCTAACAAAAGTACTCATGAATGAGTAATCCCATATCAAATTTACTTCACTTATTTATCAAAATATTAGAGAAATGTATTGAACAGTGTAAACCATTTTTTTGTTAAAGGAAAAGTCCTAGAACCAAGGCATATTAGACATTTTATAGACATTAATATTTTATTAGATTTTTGAGCAGCTAGAAAAACTTGTAAGCTTAAATTTAAAGACATTTATTGTTATTTGTTTATCCAAATTTAAAGTGAACCATTTAACTCACGTGAATTAAAGATCTTCGAATCCACTTTTTAAAATTTGTTTTTATGAGTGCTTTTTTTTAATGATCACTCCTTATATATGTTAATTTGTATATCATATATATGATATACGAACATATGGATATATGGACATACAACACATAACAAAAGTGTGCACAAATAATAATAGTAAGGCCTTGTAGCTTTTCACAGGTGAAATCTCCATTGTAATGTTTCAGAACTCCACTGTTGGTCAAAGATAGAACTGATGAGAAAAATATTAACCTAGTTCTCTAGGATCAAAATAATGAGCTCAAAAAAAATACAGAATCTAAGGAAAAAAATGAGAGTCCTAGAAAAAATGACTGGCCAGTAATTAGTAAATACCATACGATTTACCTTTTTTTTTCCCACTTAGACATCAGATCAGTCTCCTACTGAGCTTGCAGGCTTCTTTCATTTACATTTCAACATAAGTCCTGGCTGAGTTCTGGAAGGAGCTGGACAAAACTGCTATTCTGAGCGGACACCTCAGGCCTAAGGCACTTTAACCATAATTTTCAGGTGAGGATGTTGAAAATTATGATACAATTTTAAGATACAATTCAAAATTTTATACCTTAACATCTTGTTTTGTCAACAGATACCATACTATGATTTACTATCCTTGTCCAAATTAATGCACTGATACACTGTGACATTTACCCAGGCTACCCAATTAAAAATTGGTGAAAAAAAAGACTAAATGATTGGGAAGTTACTTGCCAACTTGGAAGTAGAATTCTTTAGTTTTCCATTTTAAGTATTTAAGTTCTCTGGCATGAATTATCTGAAATCATAAACTAAAAAATTACCTAAACCCGACTTTTAACTGCAAGATTGAGCAATGCTACAAAAACCCATCCAGATACCATATTGTTACAATAAAACATCATCATTTAGACACACATTCAGCTAAGATCATTCCCAAGAAACAATTTATAATATCAACACATTATTGCACATGTCTTAAATGGCCAGAAACAAAGACAAAAGACAGACAGAAAGGAGCTCCAGACTATGGCTGACAGGACAGAAGCCTTTAAAACAGCAGATAAGAGAAAAATCTCCTACACCAGTGGCATGATAGATGTCCCCACAAGGGCATCAGATGTTTTCACAGAGGGGCAACCTGAAATGTAATATCAAAGGTCTCCATGGTCACTTTACTGCATTTAGTGTCTCCTTTTTCTTTTTCTCTTTTTTTAAGAAGACAGAGGTGGCATAATACTTACAGTGCAGGGAAGGAAGGAGGGAATTTACTGAAGCAACAGGACTTCGGCAGCTGCTGGGAGTCCCTCAGTCCCGTCTTTTACTTAAACAGGATTAGCTCCTCTGGTTTGGTTCCACCCCAAGCACGCTGAATCTCCTAACATTTCAGTAGTCAGCTCTCAAAAATTCCGGGGTCGGGGGGGTATCAAAATTTGTAACTTAAATTTCGGTTCTGGACCTTGAAGCCAATTAATACCAATTTAATATAAGGACAGGGTTTGAGAAAAAGTAAAAGGGAGGTTTACTGCTTTGCTAACAAAGGATAAAAACAGGGGACTCTGTCCAAAGTTGTGACTCTCTTGATCTGGAGGGACAAGGGGTTTTAAAGGAGCTTCACTTGTTAACCTGGGAGATACTCAGTTATTAGGTCTCCAGCAGGCATTGCCCTCTGCAGTGGGTGTGCTCCAGACAGCCAGCTAGGGGCTTCTCTCATCCTGCTTAACAAAGGGGGGTATAGTGCATCCCATTTCTTTAAAACACAGTCCAAAGGGGTGACAGGCTTACATGCTTTATTACCCATTTTCACGTCCAATATCCTTAAGTTTTTACCACAGAAATCACACAACAAAACGCACAAAAACAAACAAATAAAAAACATTTAGAACACAGAACAAAACACACAAAAAAAAACAGAAACTCAGCGAATAAACAGGAAACCAGAGGAGCAATGCAGCGTCTTGCTAAAGCTCCGGGGTAGGAGCTCCTGCGTGCCAGTCGGCACCTCTCTACACTTTCAGAGGTTTTCCCTACAGAAAAGAACAGAGGAAAGAAGGATTCCTATTACTGTCCCGGACAGGAGTATATGTGAGCCTTCCCAGGCCACCTCTCTGTCATCAGAAGAGAACTCCCTTAACCGGATATCAGATGTTATAAAGGCGCCTCTTACCTATGAAGGCCTCCTCCACCAGGTGCTTGATAATAGTTTTAGTGCGATGGTTCACTGCAGTGATCCACGGACTGAAGGCTCATTCCAAGGCCTTGGAACTTGGCTCTCCAGCCTGGAGTCCTGGAGGATAGGCCAGCTTCAGAATTTCCAGCAGTATGGCTTTGTGATCTGGTCGGGTCATGTTGCTGGGGAACACCAAAATGTTAGTCCAGGACACAAGAAAAGACCACTGACTCCAATTAAAATCAAATTAAGGCAAGCTTAATATTTCAAGCAGCCGGGCTGCCTCTCCCTCTCAAAATGGCGGGAACAAGACAGCAACCACACCTTTCCTACAGCCCAGCTTTATAGCCCAGAAAGTTACACAAAAGGGGGGTTACAGAAAACAGAACTTTGACAAGCATCACACTAATTGTAGTTTACATTTGTTTTTTCTGGCCCCAGCATCAGAAATTATGAGGACCATTAGAGACTCAGAGAGGGTCATTGTCTGGCCAGGGAAGGCGAATATTTATGAGGTGTCATTAAAGTTTCAGAGAGGGCCGTTATCTGGTCAGAGAGCCAGGCATGGGTGAGTTCAAAACATGGTCAGGCATTCTAAGCAGGTTCAGAATTTGCAGTAATTTATAGTAAAGCAAAAATTATCTTTTCATGGCTTTGTGGCAAGATGGCTCACAATTTTAATGAAAGATCATGTTGGGTGATCAACCCTGTCCCCTACTTTTGGAAAATCCTCTACCACCTCCAAGGTTGTGAACTCCTGAGCATTTTCCATTCCAGATATGTATTCACAGAATTTCTAACTCTTCTTCTCTAATTGCGTCTTACTTGGGGCGAAGTTAATGTCAAGCCATTGTTCTGGATGAGAGTGGGAAGAATATTGTGCAGCACATAATTGCATACACATTGGATTCACTTTCCAATTTTCCAATTGAAATACTGAATTCCTGACAATAACCCATACCCTTCTAGACGCTAACTACAAATACTAATATGATGGAGAAAAATAACCCAAACGGAATTGAAATACAAGCAGTTCAGAGGAGGCATGGTGTATATTGGACTTGCCTTTTGCAAGATAAAAGGTAGGTGTTATAAATCTAGTCATTTTTTAATTGAAATAGTTTTATATGTGTATTAAAGTTAACAAATATGTGAATTCCTATCTCCCTTTCGCTGTAACCTATTCAGCACATTAATTTTTATATACACATATAGAATCCTACCTGATATCACACGTACATTTTTGTGAGGTGCCTGACATTGCAGATACAAATTGTGAGAAGAGATTACTCCACCTAAATGCTGTTGGAACTGAAAATTCAAGCTAATGGTGAGCTTCCTAGTTGAATAACATTATACATAAATCCATGTTCAGTAAAATGAATATTTTTGGATCTGTGGATGATATATATTTCATGGTGAAATTCGATTGGCATATATAATTCTACTTTTGAATGTCTTTGTTTGTGTGTGTGTTTGTGTGTGTGTGTGTGTGTATATATATATATATATACAAAATAAATCTCCAGATTTTTCAAAATATGAAATATATGTGTCTTATATACACTCCCTAAATTCATTCATGTTCATGTATGTGGATTAATAATCAACTTTTCACAAGATTATTCTCAGAAATATTCATCCACCTGAAATACATATTTGTTTCCTAGTACTGAAAACTAACTTCAGTGAAAGGTGCAAACAAATCCTAGTATTTCTACATTAACTGACCTAGTTTAACATCAATGCTAGTAGATTCCTATGGGACATGATGTGTATTTTGACATTAATTATTATTCAACACTGGTACATTACTATTTCTTCAGTTTATGCACATCATAGGATATATATTTCATCCACTACTTAGCAAATTTATAGGCATTTGTTTCACTTTCAATCACTTCTTGCTCCAGAACACATGTATTTCCCTATGTTTCTTGACTGGTCTTTTCATGAGACTTTTTTCAAATATATTATTTTCAATTTCCATGATCAATTTTTAAGCAAAACTCACACATCCTTCATGATAAAACATAACCCTAAGATGACCATTAGATATATAACTGGTTGGAATGATTGATTGTGCATCTTTATAACATTTCTTATATATTTTCAGATATCCATTCAATCCATTATTTAAAGTGGATCCAGTTATATTATTTATTCCCAGTATGGTCTATTCATGCGTTATTGCTATATTCATAGACAGAGGGTATACCTATTTGTACCCCAATACAAATTTATATGTCTTCAAAATATTGCTCCTGGAAATGGTGGAAGAAATACTCATGTCACGTGATATACATATACATTTTATCACAGAAATATTCTGGACACAAAAAGCAAAGGTCACACATTCAATTGTACCAAAGCCTAAATGGAAAGTGAGCATGGATTACTAAAAACATCTATGTCCAGGTTGCCTAATGCTCTCAAATGTCAATCCTATTGGTGACTACATATTTGATTCTTCCTAAGATTATATATTCAACCTCAAGCCTGTTGAAAATGTCTAATCCTATCACTCACTTTGTACTTTGCTTGATTTCCTAATGTCTTTATTGATATCTGCTTTCCCTCATATTTTCCCCAGTTCATCATTGTGACTGACTCTTCACATGTGCTGACATTAACACTCACTCTCTAACCGAAACCCTATTGCTAAAGAACTTTTGGTCCAAATCCAATACTCACTCTTCATTCTAAACCTAACGACTACCTTCCTCATCGTACTGAATATCGCTTTTTGACTGGAAGTTCTCTTCAACATTCAATCATCCAAGGTACAAGGTCCTATGCCATTGTATATTGATTTATCTGAGACAACTGTGCAGCACATAACTCAAAGCTAAGTATACCACTTAAGGGTCCAATTCCCTTCTGGGCTTCAAATCTTTCCTAATTTTCTGCTTTCATACTTATATTTCACCTATATACTCTTGTAAATATCGAAGGTTGCCAATACCATTATTCATCTCGCAAAATGATTCCTAACCCAAATCAAACATGTTATTAACCCTAAACATACACTGTTCCATCAATATAACTTACAGAAGAGCAGGGACAGAGTTGGTCTTACAATATAGGAATGTAGGTGATCTTCCACCTTCTGAGAACCTCAAAGATCCATGCAGAAATGATCCTTGGAGAAGATTTATGCAGCTATGTTGGACCTGAGAGAGCAATAGAAATCTTCCATGGCAAACAACCTGATCAGGATGAATTGATGGGTCTAAGTCAGCCTCTCTTTTCTTATTGTAAAGAAGTTGGAAGAAACCAGGCCTGTGTGGAGAGCTGTACCTGGGTGCCTAAGGTTGATATTCCATTCTAACTTCTGAATGTGTCAGAGGATGTTGGGGCAGCCTCCATCTCATGGGACCCTTGGAAGCAACTGTTAGGACAAAGTGGTTTTCAAGGCAGTGACCTCATTCAGTTCCTGAAGGAAGTGACTTCTCCTCACTTCCTTGGTGATTGAATTCTCTGAACTTGGGATCCAGGAAGACAGGCACCCAGAGCCAGTCCCAGTCCTAGTCCCATTGGGCTAACTTGTTTGCTTTTTCCAAGGACAGAGTCAGTCTTTCTTGGTACCTACTGATGTGAGGATGGCCAATTGCCAGCAGAGCTCTGAAGAGGCACCTTCCCTGAGAAAGCAGGTAGTGGCTCACCGCTGTCTCCTGACAACTTCACATAGTTGGCCGAGACCAGATCTGAGAGAGGACAGGCCATTTCGGGGGAACATAATATGGCCCACCAGTCAGAAGACGCTCTGGATAGTCACAGACCTACTTGGGGGAAGGAGGTGGCTTTGCCGTTGTGGGTGTGAGTTTGTGGTTTTTTTCTCATCTTCTGAGAATAGGTAGGAAAGGCGTTTTTTTCTGGTGTGGAGTGGACTGTTTCTAGTAAGTCCTTTGACATTGTGAGGGTTTCTATGTCTGTGTATCCCACTGTATCCGTGGTTGTAGACATTAGAAAAGAAAATGCATCAATGGATTTGTTTTCTCTAGTAGAAAGCTTCCCCACATTAATACTGCCCAATAGATTAATGGACTTCACTTTGCCTTATGGATGGGCAACACCTACTGTCTTCTTAAGTTACTGTTTTCTTCGTGAATTCTGGCCACTCTACAGAATACGCTCATGGTTTTGTGTCCCAGATATGTAACACCACAAGGCTCTGTGACATGGCCATGTACTGGATAGCTGAAGAGATTGAGAGCATCTCAGAAAACTCAGATATCAGTGTGACCAGTAAAGTCTCAGTGAAGAAACCCTTCTTGGGCCATTTGCTTACTTGTGTTTCAATTACCCTGAATTTCAGGAAGGTCTTTGCCTCATGCCAACCCTTTGTGAAGCCAGAAGAAAACTGTTTTCATATGGAAATGAATGGGCTTCACCTGTGGCTCTTTGCTTAATTGCTTTGGAATGGGATGTGTCTGAATCAGTCTCTGGTCCTTGTGTGAGGCTGTGACTTAGATTCTCAGCACCCAATGGATCTAAAGAAAAATCCCATGTGCTTCCCAAACCGAAATGGCCAAAAGAGAA